>NW_017308394.1:0-5845 GCF_000935625.1 Nanorana parkeri | reverse complement strand
AAGGATGTCCAACAATCTCATATAAGTGTGATGGTCAGGTTTTCACAAACCTATGGCCATATAGTGTATATAGGAAACTACTATACATTTACTTTAAGCTAAGGTGTGCAGGTTTTCCAAATGGGTCCAGTGTATAAAATGTAAAGCATGTAGAAGAGTACAGGGATCAGGTGTAAGTAATGTTCATAGTGCGGGGGTCAGGTGGTCAGGTGTATGTAATGTACAGTGTGTCAGAGAGTGCAAGTGCATGTAATGTACAGAGTGCAGGGGTCAGGTGTATGTATTGTACATAGTGCATATCCCACATCCCCTTCCTGCTCTCCGCTCCTCCCTAACATTGGTGCTCTATGTTTCTAGGACAAGAGGAGGAGAAAGCACAGCCCACATCCCCTTCCTGCTCTCTCCTCCTCCTTAACAATGGTGCTCTATGTTATAGGACAGGAGGAGGATAAAAGGAGAAAGCACAGCCCACATCCCCTTCCTGCTCTCTATTCCTCTCTAACATTGGTGCTCTATGTTTCTTGGACAAGAGGAGGAGAAAGCACAGCCCACATCCCCTTCCTGCTCTCCATTCCCCCCCTAACAATGGTGCTCTATGTTTCTAGGACAAGAGGAGAAGAAAGCAAAGCCCACAGCTCCTCCATGCTCTTTCCTCCTTTCCATTGAGGGCTCTCCCATTGACACAATTGGCTCTGACAGCTAAGGGGGCGAGGACTTCATTTGATAAAAACAACACATTCAGGGACATATTTTTTCTGGGGACACCCTCCTGAAATCAGAGACTGTTCCCGGAAATCGTGGATGTCTGCTCAGCCAACTTTAAACAGAGGTGCTGATCACATTCCTTGATGTACAAATAAAAGCTTGAGGTAGAATGAACAAATCTATAATTGACATACAATCATCCAAATGTTGGGCAGCAAGCAAATACAAACGTTTAAGTCACTATAAAAATGTATTTTAACGTAAATGTTCCAATTGCTAAAATAGTACACTATGCATTCCCCTTGGGAAGTTGGCGGGGGGTAGAATGATCACTTATGTAAAGCAGAAGACCCATAAAGCAGAGGCGTCATTAAATACATATTACTCAGCAGGTCTGGTTACTCACATCTGCAATAGATTTAGCTGTTCGTATGAAAAGTAAAACTTTGAAACAAGCTGACCCTTTGATGTACCTAGAGTTTGTGAGTCATAGACTTCAGACCATGTGTGAACATATATACTGTTGGTTTTACTGTGTAGCGCGATGGGGAGATTGGCGTTACTTGTGGCCGGCCTGATTAAAAGACCAGAGATTAGGTCACAAACAAATTCAGTGCAAGTAAATGACACAGAGCCTATGAAGTGTTTGATTAAACGCTGACCACATAAGTGACTGTCCTCCTCCTGTCATTGATCCCCTCTCTGAGTAACCAGATGATGGAAAGGGGGACCCCTGGTCTGACCAGTGGTCAGTATAAATATGATTAACTGCGGCAGCGACATAATAACAGGTTGCAGCTCAGACAGACGGAAATGTTTGTCCTGCTGCAGAGGAGAAAGCCAGACGCTTCCTTTCCCTGCCAGACAGGACTCAACCATTCCTGTAGGGAGTTATTGCCGTGCATAGTGATGCTGGGTATCAATGACCTGTAATCGCACCGCTCATGGCCACAAACAGACCTGTACAATAATAATGATGGTCTATACTCCTATAATGATCACACTGCTCCCTATAATAATACTGAGTGCCTAATGGTCACAGTGCTCCCTATAATAATACTGAGTGTCTAATGACCACAGTGCTCCCTATAATAATACAGAGCATCCATACACTGATAATGATCACACTGCTCCCTATAATAATACTGAGTGCCTAATGACCACAGTGCTCCCTATAATAATACAGAGCATCTATACACTGATAATGATCACACTGCTCCCTATAATAATACTGAGTGCCTAATTACCACAGTGCTCCCTATAATAATAAGTGAGTATCTATACACTGATAATGATCACACTGCTCCCTATAATAAAACCGAGTGCCTATATAATGATAATGATCACACTGCTCCCCATAATGATACTAAGTGTCTAATGACCACAGTGCTCCCTATAATAATACTGAGTGCGTAATTGTCACAGTGCTCCCTATAATAATACTGAGTGCCTAATGACCACAGTGCTCCCTATAATAATACTGAGTGCCTATATAATGATCATACTGTTCCCTATAATAATACTGAGTATCTTTATATTCATAATGATCACACTGCTCCCTATAGTAATACTGAGTTCCTATATAATGATAATGATCACAGTGCTCCCTATAATAATACTGAGTTCCTATATAATGATAATGATCACAGTGCTCCCTATAATAATATTGAGTATCTATACCCCGATAATAACTCCAGCGTCCTTGTAACTTCCTGTGCACTGAACTGAAATCTAAAACAATGTTATCAGCCGTGTACAGTTTTCTTTTGCGAGTTAAAGGTGAACTATGAGGTAAGTGATTTTAGTTCGAGCCGACCTGTGACAATGAAACTGTCACACATCGGTTTAATAGATCGGGAAGTGAGCGAACACATGCCTTCGCTCGCTCACTTCTCGATCTATCCCTGCAGAGAGCCGTGACTTTCACCCATGGCTCCCTGCAGGGATTCCCCCCCTCCCAGCTCCAATTCTCCAGCGCTGTCTGGAGGAACGGACGGGGGAGGGGGCGGGTACAGCTGGCTCTGCCTCTAGATAGGCAGAGCCAGCTGTCACTCACGCAGCTGGGTGGATCTCGACAAGTGTTTATTTCCTATACTCCTCAGCTCCATCTAGTGGCAATGAATGTTAGGAGTATCTATGATAAAGGTCATAGTGCTCCGTATAATGATGCAGAATGTCTATTATTATTATTATTATACAGGATTTATATAGCGCCAATAGTTTGCACAGCGCTTTACAATATAAGGAAGACATTACAATCACAATACAATTTAAGACAAGATGGTAAGGAGGGCCCTGCCCGTGAGGGCTTACAATCTAAAAATGCAATAATGACCACATAATGAAGAAGATGGCTGAGTTTATATATTCACACTGCGCTGCATAATGATGCTCTCGGTTCTATTTTATTATCCCCAATGCTCTGTGTAATAATGATGCATATCTATAGCCTTATAACAGCCTCACTGCTCGGTATAATGATGCAGAATGTCTATGCAATAATGATCACACTGCCTTGTATAATGAAGCCGGGGAGCTAAGGTGATACATTCAGCCTGCTCTGTATAATGATGTTATCTGTACTATTTTAGTCTCCTCAGTGTTCAGTGTAATGATGCGGCACGTCTAGAGCCATATTGCTCCTTATAATGATGTTGAATATCTAAACCATGACAATAATCACAGTGATCTGTATAAATGTAGTATGCCGGGTATCTGTAACATAGAGCCGGGCTTATTAGCATATCTGGAAAATTGATATATAGCACGAGGCATCTGGAAACATTATACAGTTTAGTTCTCAGTGTCGTTCTTAGTGTTTTTACACAGCGCAGTATTTATGTATTTTTTACTGGTATTTACACTGAGTGGCCAGATTATTATGACCACCCCATCAGTACTTCGTTGGGCCACGAGATGACTCCACGAGATGACTTCGTTGGGCCGCCTCGTGACTCCACGAGATGTTGAAAGGTGATGTGAGGAATCTGACACTGCACTGTTGCCCTTCTGTTGTCTTGTACCAGTCTTGCCACTCTCCGTTCTGCCCTAACATTGACTAGTCGCTGACGGTCACAATTCGCACGTTCAGACCCAGATTTTCGGCTGACAGTCCAGTCTTTAAACACTTTAACAATGAGCCCCTCTTGAACATTTAACGAATTCTGCTGCTTTGCTGATACTCGCTCCATGGCTCCGAGCGCCAACAATCATCCCATGTTCAAAGGCTGTTAAATCGCGTTGTTTACCCGTATCTTCAGAAAAAAATCACTTCTACTGTCGTAGTAAACAACCTGCTTCCCTATTTATAATGGTCTGGCCCTCTGGCAACTTCAGCGCCAAATTATAGCTAATTATAGCCAATTTGCCTACAAACGTCAGGTGGTCATAATAAATATCGGCCGATTTTCGTATGCGATCGCGTTTCCGTCCGATATTCGTAAGGTTGATGGGCAGTGTACAACCTCAAATACTGTACAACCGATCGACTTTTGACTAACCAACAGGTTAGAAAACTTTGGTCGATCGTACGATTTTCGCAAAGGTTGGTGGCGTTTCAGTACGTCAAAATTCGTACGATTTACACTGCACATGCGCAGACGAAAATACGTGCGGTCGATTACCGCAATTCGTCCAGGTGCTTTCTTTTAATTACCGCTGATCTAACTTTGCGATAATCAGTGCAGGATGGGGCCGTCGTACGAAAATCGTACGACGGTTCGGTCATCGGACGAAAAGTTTCGTCCGATGATCGCAAGGTGTATGGGCAGCTTCAGACAGGAGGCAATTAACCTTCCAGCATGTCTTTGGAGAGTAAGATCTGTTTTATTCTAAGCATACAGCAGATCAACATCCCTGTGTCAACTATTGCAGTGATTTGATTTCAAAAGGGGCCCAAACCATGTACTGAGTACATATGCATGCTTGTACTTTTCAGAGGTCCGATATTGTTCTATGTACAATCCTTGTTTTATTCATTGCATGTAATAGTCTACTTTTTTGAGGTTGTGGATTTGGGGTTTTCATGAGCTGTAAGCCATAATCATCACAATTATGACAAATCACGGCTTGAATTATCTTGCTTTGCATGTAGTGAGTCTATCTCATATATTAGTTTCACCTTTTAAGTTGTATTAGTGAAATAAATGAACTTTTGCACGATATTCTAATTATTCGAGTTTCACCTGTATACAGGGGCGTATCTGCCGCGAGGCAAACAAGGCGTTTGCCTGGAGCGACAGATTCGCTGAGAGCGGCGTTGCTGCCTTGCCTAGGACAAAGCTGCACATCCCCCCCCCCCCCCGAATGACCCGCCGATTCCCGCAGATGGCATCACCCACCTCTGTATAGTGCGCTCTCGCCACCAGCGCCAGCACCACGACACAGAGCAGCAGCCGGTATCTGGGGGGGGGGTGCTGTATGAGCAGCGGCCGGTCAGTCAGGGGAGGGGGGATTTTCCGAGAAGCTGCGGGGGAGGGGGCGGCGCTGCTGCCTTGCCTAGGGCAGCAGCAAAGTTAAATACGCCGCTGCCTGTATATACACATACACACTGTATCTGTCTACAATATTGATAAACACCCTTTAATCCAGATATGTATTGATAAAGATATGCATTGCTGTAAAAATTCTAAAAACCTTTAACTGTGTTTTTAGAAAAAGCTGATATACAGGTGAAACTCGAATAATTAGAATATCGTGCAAAGTTCATTTATTTCACTAATGCAACTTAAAAGGTGAAACTAATATATGAGAGAGACTCATTACATGCAAAGCAAGATAATTCAAGCCGTGATTTGTCATAATTGTGATGATTATGGCTTACAGCTCATGAAAACCCCAAGAACCCCAAATCCACAACCTCAAAAAAGTAGATTATTACATGCAATCAATAAAACAAGGATTGTACAGAGAACAATATCGGACCTCTGAAAAGTACAAGCATGCATATGTACTCAGTACTTGGTTTGGGCCCCTTTTGCAGCACTTACTGCAATTACTTTTGCACGATATTCTAATTATTCGAGTTTCACCTGTATGTGACTGAATCTATTTTTATATTAGCTTCCTATATTCATCCGCACAGCAGGACTGGAGGACTGTGCGGAGTTAATTGAGGATATTGTTGTGGGGGAGACTCTGG
>NW_017308393.1:203277-207478 GCF_000935625.1 Nanorana parkeri | reverse complement strand
TAGGCAAAAACGCAAGTAAATCATGCAAGCATACATATTATTATATTTTTTTATTTGCAAAAAAATTGCATAAATACACAGAATGCAAGGTAAACTATGTAAACAAATACATCATATTATTTTTTTCTCTCTGTTTTGCATAAATTGCCATTATATAAGACTGCAACAACATGCACAAAATCTTAATTGTGAGATATTTTAGTTATGCTATTCTTTTTTATTTAAGAAAAAATTGGTTAAAAGATCTAAAATGGGAATGCATCCCAAAACTTCCACTCTTTAGTTTCCTTTCATTAAAGTCAAAAACTTTTTTCCCTTTCCCCAATGTTAATTAAAGCACTTACCTTAAATGATGTCTCTTAATCCGATCTTCTTCTTCTTTCCTGTCCTTTTCAGCCTTCTCTCCAGTGCTGCTGCAAAAAACACGGAGGGTTTAGAAACCCTTTAACATTACATAATTTTGTAATAATTTCATTTATATGCATCTTTTACATCACAGTACAGTATGCTAAAGAGAAACATAATAATATTACCGTGTTATTTTAAAAAATAAATAAAACCAAAACTGAAGTTAAAGCCCATCTCCAGACATGTCTAGATGTTTGGTGTTTGTTCTCCCATACCCATTGATAAATGTGTTAGTAGGGTTGTTTTTTTTTTACCTACCCTCTACTGTGGTGCAGGTGACATCATCATTGGATGTTTGTCAGCTTCTAGTGGTGCAGGGAAGGGGAGCCTGAAGTGCAACCTCCTTGACATAGAAACTCCTTGTAGAGCTGGGGGGGCATTGAGGAGACTGTTAAACCGGTGCACAGCTTGCCGACGAGGATGACCTGTCTCCCTGATGGAAAAAGCTGCCGCTACAACAGCCAGCAGGGGCAAATATCCACATGAAAAAGTGCCCCAACCAAAAACATATTTTTGTTCCTGTTCATGTTCCTGTTCAGGCACCAACTTTAGAAGTATTATGTTTTTATTATCATACTATATATTATACTATATAGGATATCATCAAAAATATAGCCAGGTAACCATGTTTTGCCTGTTTGTTGCATTAAACCCATAGAAAATGATTTAGGAGAGCATATCAAAGTCATGCAGCTTCAAAAACAACATGTATCAAATACAGACATATCCTGCAGAGTTTATGGAGACTAGTAAAGAAGAGGCTGGAACTCACCCAAAGAACCTTCTTTTGGCTTCCACTTCACGGTGCATTTAATGCAACCTGTGGTTTGGATTTACTCACTTTGTTGGACAAGTTTAAGCAAACCTGTTATGTTATAAAAGATGACAATATGTTCTTATTTGGAACACAGTGAAGATTGGCTATTAAATCATAAAACCAATTTTGTCCTATAAGTTTATTCCTATTCAGGCAAATTCATCTTGTTTTTATTTTTAAAGATGCTAATTAGGCAAGCAAGGCATGAAAACACTCAGTAAATGGTTAAAATTTAACCTGAATGCGAGGCAAACAGCAAACATACAAAATACATATAGGGGGAACTTGTTTACTCACCAAAGGATTTGTGATTCTGTGAAGCCAGCCGTGTGTTCTGGACCCCCAAGGCCATCCCTATGAAGAGGCAGTTGCCTCAGCGGCATCTCTTTGGGTCACGTGGGGTGGTGAGAACTGGGCAGGGAGATGTGTAAGGTCATATATACAGTATCTCCCTGCCTAGCTGTTAGCAACCTGGGATGCTCTTACCGGCATCCCCCCGAGCTCCTGGCAACCAGTGACACCACTGTTTGCCAGGAGCTCGGCGGGATGCCAGCAAGAGCTTCCCAGGTTGCTAACAACTGAGCGGGGAGATGCAGAGCCCTTACACTTTTTCATGCCCAGCTCTTACCTCTTAGGTGTCACTGTCCAACAGCATCACCCCACACTGATTGCATGTACCAAAAGCACCCCCTCACCTCAGATGGCAAAAGGGCTAGGGACACCCCTCTGGACACTCCATCCAGATTCATGACCTTTACTGCAGCAGCCGTATGGGTGGTCAAGTACACACCACAGCAGTACAGTTTAGTCATAAACACACCAGTAGTTTTTATTTTTTATTAGACAGTGAAGGATTAGCAGAGGCACAGAGAGGGGTCATCCCTGTTCACAGTAGTATTTAGGATCTGCTAAATGCTTGGTTTTTCTGTCCAACTGGTTGAGAAACTTACTAAGCTCTGCCAGAGAGCACAGCCTGGGTGATGACCTTTATGACCTTGGCAGCAGACTTTGGAGAGGATTGCTTCTGGCATACAAGGCCAATAACTCAAGGATTGAAGAGCTGAGTAAATAGTGTAAGGATGGGAACTAATGAGTAAAATACACATCTTTTTGTTTTAAATTTGGACTCCAGGAAGACATAAAATCACGTACATCAGTTTGTTAATTCTCTTCCACTGTTCAATCACTGGCTGGGGGCCTGGAGGTGACCAGGCTGTATTGATGAAGTGCAGTAGGGAAAAGTCAAATTACCAGCTTGACTCTGCTGCCTGGTACGGCTGTGTGTATTCCAAGACTTATTGGACAGAAACACATATCCTTTGCATGTAAAACATATTTATTACAGCTTTTTGTTTAGCTGTTTGCCTGGAGCTTTAATTATTTGCATCACTTACACTGTTTAGTGTCACAGAGATGATGGTGGCACATAAATCAAACTTAATAATAATGGAAATAACAATGGGGAGTCAATTACCCATTGTTTTTTTAACCATGTCCTTTGCTTGAGACACCTCAGTCTGTTCCCCCCAATGTCCTGAGGCTATGAGAACATATCCTGATCTCAATTACATCTATGTAAGGATCGAACAGAGGGGAAGATGCATACCATATGCTTCCCCAGTACGGTTTTGGGTAAGCTTTCATATCTTCAGTGTTGACCCTATTTCATTTCTTTTTTTTTTTACATTTCCCCTCCTCTACTGCTTATAAATCTCACAGTACACATGGAAGCCCTAAAAGAGTCCATAAAGAAAAAAGATCTGCATACGGAAAAAATCCTGTAAAAGCTGACTTCGAAATCCTTAAAAGCTCAAAATTCTGCAGTGTTTTCGGGAGACTTTGAAGACAATGCCTCTTGTTTGTAATTTATTGTGGAATACACTGAATACCTTTAAATCTTTTGAGTACTTTATGCTCTTGATGCTGGATTTGTACAAGAAAATGCATGTCTCTCAAATACTACAATCAGCTATTAAATAATGTAAATGTGTACAACGTGTTCCAAGTTAAGCAGATCAATGAACACGCAACACAGGCTGTAGAAATAATACAGATGCGCTCCTATTGTTTGTTGGATGTTATTTTTTTGCTGGATAAGAGATAATTGACTGATATGCTACAGCTGAGTTTAGATCTATAGGTTCAGGGAACTTCAGGCTTAATGAAAATATGGGGTTCATCATAAGGTAGCCCCCTTCTATCACCAGAACTATCATTCATTTACATCTGTTGTCGCTGTGATCACAGACCTATGACTCACATTGGCCTTAGTGACATCAAACTAATGTAACACATTTTCCGCTTACCATTAACATGAAGGTTTGTGAGGGTGGTTACTGGAAGAAGTAGAAATACACTATATTGCCAAAAATATATGGACGCCCCTCCAAATTTCAAAAATGTTCAGGTGTTTCCAGTGAATGGTAATGGTAATGCTGCATAAATGCTCATACAAGGGCATTTGTACACTTCAAACCTTGTGGTAAAAGCTTGGGCAAAGTCCTTTTCTTTTCCTGTGTGATTGTGCCTAAGGGTGTTGTGTTGTGCTAGGACTTTGTAAGATCCAGGGCACCCAGGGGCACACAAAGGAAAGCAATTGTGCAGAATGCATAGCCATCATGGCAATTGGCGGGTGTGGACAGATTGAACCCATGAGTTGGAATGGCTTAAGAGGAATAGGTTAGGTATAGTCTAAGCCTACTTGCTGTATACACTACAGGCATATTCCACAGTCGTTCCTTCCTTCCATAAGTTATAGTCTCTCAGACATATACACTGAGTGCCCAGATTATTATGACCACCCCATCAGTACTTCGTTGGGCCACCTTTTGCCTTCAATACTGCGGCGATTCTTCTTGGCATTGACTCCACGAGATATTGAAAGGTGATGCAAGGAATCTGACACCATGCATGATGAATAGCACTGTCCAGTTCTGTGAGATTTGATGGTTGTGGAACCAGCTGCCTGATGGCTCT
>NW_017308393.1:178438-197009 GCF_000935625.1 Nanorana parkeri | reverse complement strand
GCCCGTACAGCACCCCCTCGGTTCTCCTGAACCGAAGGGGTCCTGGTGCCGAAGCTAGCCGAAGGATCGGCCGAAGCTACGGCCAGATCCTTCGGCAGCTTTGTGAATAGACCCCATAGTTTTTGTTTTATTGTATATGTGTTGTTTTTTTCTCTTTACCACATGACACTTGGGATGTAGCCATCAATGTACTTATTTTCTATTATGAATGAGATGCAACAGAACAATATCATAGGACCTTTTTGTTTTTTTGGGATGAATTTTCTTTTGTCAGCAATTCCCAAATATTGGACAGATGCTGACATTAAAAAATTTACCAGGGATATATTACTAAAGTCTGTCTCTACCCCAACGTTGTTCTTTTAGTGTTGGCTGTACTAGGGAATGAATGGAAGGTGGTGGTGTGTGTCCCTGCTGGGGAGAGCCACCCTCTCCATTTGTTCTAGTAACCATTGTCATATGAACAGAAAGTGCTAAGTCCAACATTTTACAGTTGTCACCTGAACAGGAGGTGAGAGGAAGTCTTCCAATTGGGGCACGTTCTGGTGACAACTGTCTATGAGGAACATTTGGGTGGTGAGTGTCCCGGAGAGGGCGGAGGGGATGCACCCTGAGACTTTTTGGAAGAACTTTTGAGCTCAATGTTGGAGCGCTCTACTTTTTCAGGAGGCCTTTGTTGTGAAACGGGCACACTTTTTTTCCCAAACCCCCTCCTCCTGGGGTGCCTCCCTGTACATTTATTGAGTTGTGATACAAGGAAGTACATATTCACAGGACTGAGTGAAATTGTGTCAGTGCATTGAGGAAGTACATCCTATGGGCATCTTCAATAAGTACGTTTACATAGAACTTATGGAAATACAGAAACACAGATTTATTTTTAGTTTTTGACCTTAGATGCCCTTTAGGTATATAATTTTTTTAGGAAGGACAATTTCAAAGAACACATGTGATTTAATGTAAGGTCCCCTTTAATAAGTAATATAGCAGTACGGTAGACCTTTCATGCTCTATGAGTGGTAAAACTGTGAGAGCTGTAATCACCCTGCGGGAGATGAGAATGGTGATGGGCCATGTTCTTTCTCTAGTTTAATTTACAGTTTTTGACTCTAGCGACACCACTAGCCGAATAAACCCAGCATGGGTATTTGATCTGTTGCTCTTACAAGATTCTTTCAGTGGTCTTGTAATTTCACCTGTCAGCTTTAAAATTGAAAGACCTCACAAACCCATCTAAGTAGCTCTAGCTGAATATCAGCAGATGGTGACCTGACTGTCTGAATGGAGAGTAACAGTTGGGTACCCTTTTTAATTTTTGTTTTCTCATTTTTTACATCTCTTCTCCGTCCGGGGAGTCATGGCTCTATTTCTCCTGCGTTCTCGTTTTTTTCAGATCAAAAAGAGAAAAAAGAAATTCAATCAGCAGAAGTGAACATTTAAAGAATAATTCCACCTTTTTGCAAAAAAAGAATAAATGCACACTTCTTCATGAAAAGAAAAATGTGCATTTATTATTCTTTTGCATAGGAGCCAGTACACATTGCAACCGCGATGCTCTGGCTGTAGTCCTGTAGACTGTTGCTCTGGTCCATGTCCGTACCACAGACATGCAGTAACAGGGACGGTAGGAAGTGATAATGGACCACAAGTGCGGTGACTTCTCTGAACTTGTATTCCATTGAAGCTATAAGTACCCCTGCAAATAGGTGACGTAGCTGTATGGGCACACAGCCACGCCAATTTCAAACAACTGCAGCAGCCTATGGGTAGGAGAATCCCGCTATTCAAGTAAGTGGGGGGTGGGAGAGGCTGTGTCTGGGATCTTACCATGTTTCTGTTACACCCTAAATATGGAAAGAAACGTGCACGTAGACTTCAAGTGTTTTTTTCCCCCTGTTTTTACATCCTGTTGAGCAGATGCTCAACAGGATGTAAAAAGATACATTGTGACACCCCAGGTAATAAAAAACCATATGCCATAAATATGCAGTCAAAGGACAGTCATCAGAATCCGGATGTGCACATCATGAAAGTCTCAGACAGAGAGACATCCATCTTGAATTTCTTCAAAAGCACAAAAAAAGATTAAAGCTAAGAAAAAGAGTCTGGCCAACAGGAGCCAAAGAGGGGGAGAAGAGTGGGTAGGAAAAAGATGTGGGGGTAGGTCCAGATATGTGTGCTGGGGGTGCAAGCCAGGGGCCCAATGTGAATCAGAATTAATCATGACTGGAGAAAGGCACCTCAGTCTGCATAAAAGGAGAAAGGTGTATTCTCGCCAGTAAATCCATGTCATACAAAATTTCTCCTCATGATGTTTCAAGGTGGCTATAGGGCTTTCCAGTCTTTCAGTCTCCTTGATTTTGAAGAACCATTTATAAAAAATATCTCCTGATGTTTCAAGGAGGCTGTAGGGCTTTTCATTCCTTCAATCTTCTTTAATCTGGAGAGCCATAGAGTGAGCGATGAGAAGAAAGACTGCAGACTCTGGAGAATGGTAGGCTCAAGGAGGCTCAAGAGATGTAGGAGATAGGAAGCCAGACTATCACCCAGGTTAATGTCTGCGAGTTTCATGGTGAGTAAGCAGGCATTGGACAAAAGTCTCACAACTCCGCAGTTCTCCATCAGGTCCATCAGCAGAGGGCGGGTACAATGCTAGTTTACTATTGGCTATTGCAAATTTAAATAGCCAATAGTAATGTACCAATGCTTTTCAATGGGAGCCGCCGGACAATAGGAAACTATTGGGCGGAGCTAGCTGTCACTGCTAGCTCCGCACAATCGTTTTCTATTTACTTTTTTTCACCTTTTTTAACTCTTTTTCTGTTCTGCTCGGTACCTCTGTTCGGCATCTGCTGTTCGGCATCTATAAGAATAGGCCGAACAGCAGTGAGTAGCCTGCCGGAGGTTCGGCTCAGCCGATCCAGATGTTGGATCGGCTGAGTCGAACTCCTTCTGCACTTCGGGTCAGCCGTACATGCTGGGCATGTTTGGCCAACCCGAAGCCACGTGAAGCAAGCCGATGTACAGCTGATTTCAGCCGATGTACGGCTGAAATCAGCCGTACCAGCCTGAAGTGAATAGCTGAACAGTGTTCGGCTCACTTCACTTCAGGTCGGTCATTCACTCGGCTGCCTACGGCAGCTTAGTGAATAGACCCCATGGTGTCTGCGTGTAGGTTTGCAACCTGAGCCAGCACTACAGGAAGAGGCACTCAGCTGCAAAGGGAAGTTCTCCCCAAGCATGAGAAGACATGAGGATTTAAAGTAAAGAGCAGCAAAGAGAAGGGAAACTACCATTGCATTGAGAAGGCACACATTGCAGTATTGGTTTATGTTAAAAAATCTGAGGGTTTAATGTCACTTTAAATGTCTTCAGCTGCTGAAACTGGACCAGCATCCCTGAAAGGAGATCATAATAATGTTCACATATTTGTCTTGGATGAAGCTAACATCATGATTACATCCCAAATGTTTTTTTTGGTATCGGTCAAAGGACCTCTCTAAACATATGGACAGTGTAAACTCGTGCCAGAAAAGCTGCCTTTCATTTCTTACATTAATTATTTTCCGCAAGCTGCTGCCCAGTAAAAGTATTTGTATAAATGCTCAACTGAATTCAGCAATTGTGTTGTGTAGTATGACGAGCTTTCTTCAGATCAGCCCTTGCCAAGCCCTTTATTGAAAGCAAACATCACAATCAGCTTGGGACGGGCACTGCACCAGAAAAAACTCTTTCAGACTAGGACCCTATAGTCTGGACTGTCAAAATTTGATTGTCGATATGAACCATTCTCCTTCCTTTCATTGTTCCTCCGTACATTCTATACAAGCCAAGAGCTCATCTTACTTTAATATTTTTTTAACTGCAAAACAAATGCCACCACGGTGATTTTGGATTGCATATGTCATACGTAGGGTGTTGGGCCTTAACTCTACTATCTTTTTTGATAAGAAATGGCCAAACAAAATGTCTATTAAATGGGGAGAACATATAATGCAGGGGTAGGCAGACATGACTCTCAGAGGCAGATGCATGATGGGATTTGTAGCTTTACCACAGCTGGAGGGCCGGAGTTTGCCTATCCATGACAGGGGTTGATTTACTAAAGGAAAATAGGTTGTTCACTATGCAAGAGAATTTTCACTTTTCAAGGGAATCTTCCCTTAGCTTAGTGATCGGGGTGAAGCTCTGCTGACTTCCATCATCCAATCATGTGCAAGCAAAAATACTGTTTATTTTTATTTTCCTTGCATGTGATTGGGTAATCTTTGCAAAGTGAATTTTCACCACATTTGCTGAGCTACAGTGAAAATTCTATTGGAAAGTGAACAGCCTTTTTGCTTTTAGTAAATTAACCCCTATATCATGGGTAGGCAATCTCCAGCCCTCCAGCTGTGGTAAGACTACAGTAAATTAACTCCACCATGTCTACATTGTTGCACTGAGGTATCCAGGCCTCAATGGATGATAGTTTATCAGAATAACTATTCAAAAAGTCTGGTGAAGGGGTCAGGCAGTCAATGACAGAAGAACACCAATGTAGTTATTTAGAGGGTATCTATGGTCAAAAACTATAAATAAATCTGTATTTGTGTTTTGAATTGTGTTTTGAATGTTCTATCCCGCGCCTAATAACCATATCACTCTACAACTCAACGTCTGAACAATGTAACATTATCATTGCTTGCTGGCAGCAGTTAATTCACTGCCTGTCAAGAATGTGTAAATACCTAAATGTCCATAACCTGACCACAGGTCTGATTTAAGTAGATTAATATTTTCGGCAAATGGCGTTGCCTGTGAACACATAATGTATCATGAATGCAAATATTTAGTAATATTGGAGCCCCTGAGAAAGTCTACTGCTGAAACATATAGGGCAGGATCAAACTACATTAAATCTGCTATGTCCGCCCCAGCTGAATAGGGTAGCTGTGTGCCATTGTTTGTGGAGCTGTATCGTGCATGCGTTATAGTGCTATATAGGCACTATGAAAATGTAAGTTTTAAATGTGATTCATTTCTAGTTTTGCATGATTTGGAAGCTTTTGTGGAAGCAACATGTGATATGGAGGTTTCATACTGTTCCATTGCTTTGAAGTGTGGATTGACACTTTCTACTGTCATAGGCTTTTCCTCAACCAAGGATATTATGCAGAGGGCTGTTTGACTTTCCTAATAGGGATCAGCATCTAAAGGTGGCCATACACCTGCTGATTATCGTACGATAATTGCGGGAAATCCCATGATCGTACGATAATCGGCAGGTGTATGGAAGGCGTGCGACCGTTTCTACTGTACGATCGCACGTCTTTTGTCTTACGAGCACGTTGGAAAACCAGCCGAAAATCGTAAGATTTTCGGCGGGTCTGTGGCGTGGTCGTAAGACAGATGCCAAACGGGCCGGTGTGCGCAAGCGCAACTGCCCGCTCAGCATTGCAGTCATCAGAAGCCCTCCCCTCAGGGGGGCGCGCTTGCGATGATCACAAGTAGGATCTGCCTGTCCAAGATGGGCAGATCATACAAGCTTTTAATTACCTTACAACCATCACAAGACGAAAGTCTTGCAATGGTTGTAAAGTGTATGGCCAGCTTAAAAGTGAGCTGCTGTCTATATAGGTGTTGGCTCAGGTGTTGTTTTCATTTTAAATTTAAGGTGCATTTGTAGTCTATGTTCATATAAGGGTGGATCGTGAAACACTTTTTTCACTGCTCACACAAGGATAAATGAATTATAACCTTCATGGACAATATATTTTTTTTGAATGCACATTGTAATTTTTAGGGTGAAACACAGATACTATTAATTTTATTTGAACTAAAATGTATCTTAGAAAAAACAATAAATATTTTTTAGAGCTTCCTTTTTTTGTCACATATTGTAATATTCTAATTTATTTACCCTATACCTTTTTAACACCATGTCTGTTGAGCTGCATTTTTCTGCACATGCATGTTGTTAAAAATTGTTTCCTATGTGCCTTGCTTACCTCCTACATGTGCAATGGTGTGCAGATGATATTTTCCCTGGCTCCTTTCTTTTTTCATGTTTTTTTGTTAACCTGTTTTTTTTTTCTCATATAAAACAAACTTTGACAAAAAAAAAGAAAGTGGCTTTAATTCTGGCTTCCTAATCTACACTGTAAACTTTCAATCTATCCCTGAAAATGTAATTTGAAATCGTAACCATGGTTAGTATCAATAACCTCCCCTTCTTTTTATATTATTATGAAGGAGAGCCAAGACTCATTCTTCTGCCCAAGGTTAAAAGAAAGTATTTATGATCTGCTAGAATGAGTATTATATTCCCCCTGCTGCGGTTCTGCATTAAAACTGTGTTTCAAAGCTCAGGGAAAGGGGAAAGGTTCGCAGGCAAAGGTTGGTTATACAACACTATGGGGTCTATTCACTAAGCTGCGGTAGGCAGCCGAGTGAATGATCGACCTAAAGCGAAGTGAGCCGAATGCTGTTCGGCTATTCACTTCAGGCTGGTACGGCTGAAATCAGCCATACATCGGGTGGCTTCGGGTCGGCCGAACATGCCCAGCATGTTTGGCCGACCCGAAGTGCAGAAGGAGTTCGACTCAGCCGATCCAACATCTGGATCGGCTAAGCCGAACCTCCGGCAGGCTACTCGCTGCTGTTCGGTCTATTCTTATAGATGCCGAACAGCAGTGAGTGAATAGCCGAATGCGGCTAGGCTGTTCTGCTTGGTCCCTCTGTGGGACCGAGCAGAACAGAAAAATAGTTTAAAACGTAGAAAAAAATTAATAGAAAACGATTGTGCTGAGCTACCAGTGATCTACCAGCAGAGTGTCCTCCCCCTCCTTCTCCTCCGTGCCTGCCGGATCTCCCAGGCATCCTCCCCGATGTCTGTGTCTATGTGACAGGCATTGGGGGAGGAGATCACAGAAGCAGGAGGCACACAGACATTACCTAGAGGAGAAAGGACGGCCGGACGACGGTCACCCTGTCAGCGGTGCCGCTGGGCTTCTCCTGTCTCACGCTTGGGCTAAAAGGGACAGCTGCTTTGGGCCCCTGTAAATTATGGGGCCCTTGGCAAATGCCCCTTTTGCCCTGCGTTAAAGACGGCCCTGAGCAGAGGGCGGGTGCAATGCTAGTTTGCTATTGGCTATTGCAAATTTAAATAGCCAATAGGAATCTAGCAATGCATTCCTATGGCCAAAATGTATTTATTTTTTCTATTCCGACACGGCTCCGTGTCAGAATAAAAAAAAAAAAGAAAAAGCAGTGTTTCTCTCCTTGGCGGCCGGGAGCGGGAGACTCCAGGAGCGGCCGGGAGAGTTAGTAGTTTGTTCAGTTAAAATTGGAAAATGAAAGAGAGAAGCTGATTGGTTGCCATCCACAGGTGCTCCAGATTTTGTCTGCTCCAGTTTTGATAAATTCCCCAGTCAGTATATTCTGGGAGGCAGCTGACCTCGTTTATTGAGCACATAATATTGCTAAACTTAGACCTGACCAACTGGAGCAAGCCCAGATCATAACAAATCTAAATCCGTATAGTGACCTTTTTTGTGGCCAGGCAGTGTATTTGTAATAGATCAATATATTATGCTTAGTTATCTAATATGAACATATATATTTTTATTGTAATTATCTATTCAATGCTTTTATTTATAGGACTAATCTAAAAGTAGACAGTGAAGAAGACCTGTTAAGACCAGTGGTAAGAAACCAAAGTTTAATGTTAACATATATTTTATATAAAAACAAGCTGCTAATACCATTCAAATGTAGTTATATAAAATATCAGGATCGAATCAGAACCAAGGAGAATTTAAATAACAATATGACTCTTAGAGATGAGTAAAACAGTTGTATGAACCTGGGTTCATACCTACATTGCCAATCCACAATTATATGTTCCCAGTAGATCGCCACTTTACTCCAGGGGATGCCCAATATTGGTGAACTGGTCAAGAGATCTAAAGGAAACTTACCAGTTCACTTCTCCAAGTGCAGAGCACACAATGCACCCCCTTCCCCCATAGGAGGCCTGTCATCCAATGGAGTTCAGTAGAGTGGCAGGATCTAATGCAGATCCAACTTTTATTTAAAAGCAGAGGGCACAGGGAGATTATGGAGTAAGATTCACTGTCTCACTGTGCTGTAATAACCCTAATAAGTAAGAACTACACCTTCCTTTTATGTGCTGTCCTAAAAAAAGGACCTGATACTTATTATGATAAAGCAATGGGGAATCTAAACGCGTAATGCTCTGTACACTCTAGATTAGGGGTGGGCAAACTCCGACCCTCCAGCTGTTGTGGAACTATAAATCCCATGAGGCATTGCAAGATTCTGACAGCGACTGGCCTGAGTCCCACCCCTGCTCTAGATGTACTAGTACTGCTGATATTGTTAAAAACAGAGATATTGAAATATGTATGTGTGACCCTTAAATGATGATTGATTTTCTATATTTTAATCTATCCAAGTTTGGAGATGCAGTCTTGAACTATACTAGTGACTCTGAGTTTACAATTGGTAATCAATCAGTAAGCTTGACAGGCAGACCTATGTATAGTTGAAACAGTTGTTAGGCATGCTCAAAGAAGACTTGGCCTTTAAAATTAGTTTGTAGAGTAAAACACATTACTCAGGACATAGACTATGGTGCCCAACATGGGATAGAAGGAGAACACATGACTCAGATACAAAGAGTATGGCACTCCCTTATGCTAATCAGAAAGACTTTTAAGGTAAACATCCCATAGGTTATTTTAAAGTAAAAGCATGGATATAAAGATGGGGGATGATCCTTCAAGACACACTCGTACACACACGCACAGCATCACAAAGACAGGCCCACTCTCACATTGAATAGACAGACACCTGTTAGGACTATTTTTACTTACTAACTAAAGACATGTTTCTTAAGCATCTTATAGATTTCTGCTGTAAGATATACTATATTTTGTAATCATCAAGCATCTTATAGACTCATTCTGTAAGATATTCCATATCCTGTAATATTTTGTTACTTTAAATTGAACACATTCTGAACTTTATGCAACAACGGAAACAATCATCTTTTATTGAACTTTTCCACCCTATGCTTCGGGAAAAGGAATATGACATGAAAAATCATATTTCGTGTCATTTTCTTACATTTAATGGTGAGCTTCAGCCCGATTCGAGTTTTTCCACATTTTCCAAGTTTTTTCTCCTCACCTTGATGAGAGGGAATGATGGACAATTTGCAAAAATCAGCAAATTATGAGATCAAGCTTCAGGTGAAAAAACTTCATACGGAACCATCGAAAAAGAACCTATACGAAGCAAGGAAAGGAATTTGCGTGCAAAGACTATACATTTTGGTGATGTCACAATTTCGCCATAGAGGGAATTCCACCCATAGATCATGCTGGGAGGGAACACACTGCAGAGGTGTATACACATTCGTGGTGTGTTTATAAGGTAAGTAAATCAACCCCATAAAGTTATGGGGTAATCTTTGGAAACAATGCTTACAGGATAATGTGTGATTTGAAAAGCAACTCTTTTACTGTAAGTTAAAATGAAAATGGTGAAAATGTTTAAATTACCTGACAGATATTAACCAATACATAATGTTTGTATGATTACACAGGATACAGTCGAGCACAGGGCAGAGTAGATAAGGGTATCACAATAGGAATACAGTGAATGTGTTCATTGTCAGACTTTGACTGATTATGTAGATGACCTGTACAAATCAGATTCATATTTAAGATTATTCAATTGTCTGAATTACAGAATGATGTAAAAAGGATTTCTGTAATTACAAGGACAAGAGGTAGCAAATGTTACATACAGGAAACTAAAGAACAGTCTTTTGTACCAGAGAGTGGAGAGACACATCAGAACTGAATTTCCAGAGCAGGGTGGAGCAGTAGTTTGTTTCTATTGTGGAAATTCTGGTCATATGAAAATACAGTGCTGGAAATATCAGAATGATTTACAAATAGAAATCTGGGAAACAGAAAATGAAAAGTCAATTTCTGTACAATCTGCTCTCCCGTGTTCTAAAGAAATAATGTAGATTTGTTTTACTCCGATTGTCAAACAGATGAGTAAGTTTACCGTCAGTAATGTCAATAGGTCAAGTACTATGGTATGCAGTGATGTCAAGGAAGGTTTATTACCATTGCCAGAATTAGACTGAGACTTAAACACTCTACTTTTAGAATATCTAAGTCTTTTGTTATTTGATGAAAGTAGAAGACCCATATACAAGGGTTACTAAATGGTTCAAAGATTAAATTAAATTATTAATTGATATTGGTGCTGAACTGAGTTTAACTAAAATTAAACTATTTTTGAAGTCTTATGCACCTGAATGTAAAATTGTGGGTTTCAATGGTAAAGGAAATTCCATAGCAAAAATGGTTTGTGATGTAAAATTTGAGATACCAGGATTAATAAAAACTGACATTGATATTTGGTATTGTCACTACACAGAGAATATTTTGGGTACAGCCATATTTGGTAAACTAGGCTGGATTATTGAGTAAAGAAAGGAAATTATATGGAAAGATCTAGCTAGGTCTAGATCATTGGTAATTGACCCCTCTGTATACAGTAAAGTTGGAAGTATATGTACAACAATTACTGATGTGTTTTTAGAACACACATGGCCTGAAACTGATGATAATATTGTTTTGAGGAAATTGGTACAAATGTTTCAGCCATTATTCAGGAATTACTCCAACAAGGTATGGTAAGGAAATAAAACTCAGTTGTAAACAACTATGTTTGGCCAATTAAAAAAATTCTGATAATTCATATTCTTGTATCAGTTGATTTCAGGACACTAAATAAATATATCCCAAATAACAAGTCTGTTGTTCCTGAAAATCCTGATATTATGTCACACTTAGATGCCAAGGCTAAAATTTCCTAGGGACTGGAAATTGGGAATAGTAATTTTCCTATACCATTAACTAAAAGTTGTCAGTACAAGTTTGCATTTAGAATGCACAGTGTGTATTTACCAGACTGAGGAATAGACATTAGTGACAACATAGTCTATTTTTAACATATGACTATTTGCTTTTGAATTGTTGCAAGATGCAGGACTGAAATTTAATACAGTTCAGTTACTAAAAAGGAAGTGACATTCTTTCCAATGCTGATTGGTCATGGGAAGAGGCAATTATTGCAAGAACATGTCAAGGCAATATTGGCTATTCCTATCCCCAAATCTCACAAGGCCTTACATGATTTTTTGAATAAAGTACACTTATGTAAAGATTACATACAGGGATCTGCAGAGGAAGTCAGACTTTTGTATTTATTGTTAAAGAAACAAATCTGATATATGTGGTCAGTGGGATGAAGTACAGCTAAATGCATTTGGAACATTGAAGAAAGACCTATAGAATGCTCCAACATTAGCAAGTATAGATGTTTCTTCAGCTGTTTTTGTTTTACAAAGACATGTTTTTGAAGATGCTATTTTTTACACTCTACCAGCTCAGAGATGGTAATAGGAGAATGTTAAGCTATTTCTCCAGACTGTAAAGAAACACATGGAGGAAAAGTTTCTGTCACATGTTAAAGAGATGTTAGGAGTTTTTATAAAGCTGTCAAAGTAAGTGAAAACATTATGAGATCCAATTTTACTAAAATCTGATCCATTATTAAATGTTTTTCTCAAGGAAAATGGTTCAGAAGAATTGCATGGAAAGTGTTCAAAATGGTTAAACGTTTTGACATTTCATTTACCTTATGTGATGACCACCCAAAAATGCCTTTTTAACTTTATTTACAAGGAAATTGGTTCATGTGTACAACAGATGTCCTTTTAGAAGAATCGTAAACAACATGTGTTTGTCACCTCTGCAGATGCCATCAGAAAGAAGATTTGCATTAGGACATAGATAGTCAGGTTCAGACCCAACTGCGATGCGTGTTGCTGCGATTTACCGCGATTTTACTGCAATTAATTTACTGTATTGATTTTTCCCCCCTAAATTTGGGATTTCAGGTGCGTTCCAGTGCATTTGCAAGCATTTTTGATACGTTTTGATGTGTTCCGGTGCAATCGCAGAGTGCAGAGGTCAGTTGTAACGCAGAGTGCAGAGGTCAGTTGTAACGCAGAGTGCAGACGTCAGCTGTATAACACAGAGTAATCCGATGCAGCTAAAACAGGGCAAGCAGTATATTTTCTGACTGCATCGGAACGGACTGCGCTGGTGTGAATAGAGCACCAGAAATCCCATAGGAAAGCATTGTGATGTATTTTGGCTGCAGCAGCCAAACTGAACGGACTGCATCACAACTGCATCTGGTGTGAACTAGCCCTTAATATGGTCTCAACAGTAAAAGTTATTTGAAACCCCTGAGTTTGGGTTTCCCCAACACCTACAAAGGTTCAACAGACCCAGTTTTTCAAGATTTGTTCCTATATTTTTACATTATTAAAGCCAACTTTCAGTTTAAATCATCTAAATACGTTCCAGGTGCTTCAAAATAAAAGGTGCGCAAAGTCTTACAGCTGGTTTTCTTTAGAAAGCAGCCACAGCTGCATAGAAAAGCCTGTCCCCTGCCAGCATTCTGCAGAGAACAAAACTTGCTCTGTGTGTGAAAGCAGTGTCCAATGCTTCCCCTGCTGACTAAGAGCTAGAAATCTAATGTGCCCTGCTGACTGGAGGGCTTTAGCTCTGACTTAACAGATGGTGTGTCAGACCTCTGCAGAGAGGCTACTTCTTCCACACAGAATGTAAGGGAATTGCCTTACATAAGATTTTTAACACCTTTGGTTTGACGCACTCGAAATTTATCTAGCTGATTTAAAATGAAAGCTTAATCTGGTTATAAGTAAAGCATGTAACAGAGTTTAAACAGAGTCCTGGCGGCAAAAGCCGCCGGGAGTCTGTTTAAACAGCCCCAATGCTGGCGACGTACGCTGTACGTCGTCAGTCACTAAGGGGTTAAAAAGAAAAAAGACAAGTTTTTGACAAGTCTTTTATTTAAAAAAAAAAACAACGACTTGGCGAAAGAAAACAAATTAGAAAAAGACAAAAACCCGTCGTTCGCAGACCCGTCCACATGCGACAAACTTCCGCCGCAAAATGGTATTCTGACAGATGCCGGCAAAATATAACAAATTGGGCAGAGCTGGCGGTGACATCCCTGCTAGCTCCTCCTAACTGTTTACATTTGTCCGTCACCTGGCAGGTCCAGGACAAATCAAAGGCATGGGCGGAGCCAGCTGTGACATCACGGCTGGCTCCACCCAGCTGTTTACATGTAATGACAGCCCAGTGTCCTCGAGGATGCTGGACTGTCATTGAAGGACAACAACTGGGTCGGAGCAAGCCATGACATTTTTGCTTGCTCCGCCCAGCTGTTGTCTTTTGCAGGGAGAACAGTCAGCTTCGCCTGACCTTTCTTCCTGCTTCGGGTGTCACTACGGCTGAGCCGGGCCGACGGCTGCTGTACGGTCTATTGTGAAAAGGGCTCAGACAGCCGAAGTGAGCCGAAGGATCAGCCAAAGCTACGTCTGGATTCTTCGGTTCTTTTGTGAACAACCCCCAAATTTTATTGCTATAATAGTGTTATGGAAATTCGCTTGGTTCAACGCACAAATACATACTGCGCTACAGTGCGCCAAACACAAAGAATTTCCCCTGTGCTTTAAAGCACAATTGTATTAAGCTCTTTTGTGTGAGGACTGGCAGTACCTCTTTATAGTCAATGTAGCGTTAGGACACAAGAGACAGATGCTGCTTGCTTGATAATCCCATGCTTAGAGAGCCAGAGCACAGGTATGTTTATTGTTTTATACCTGCCCAACAGGAAGTGATGTCAGACAGGAAGGGATGTCTCAAACAGTGAGACAGGAAGTGATAGCAAACCAGCAGATGATTTCAACAACCAGCAAACCAGGAAGTGGGGCAGACAGGAAGTGAACAGGAGCCAGATAACAAAACACATTAGTAGAATAATCTATTACCACCGGAGTGAGATTATGATTCTCATGCGTGCTTATTTACAGACAACGTCATATTATCTCCAGCGGTTGATCAGACGCACTAGGGACAATAAACGCACGTTCCTTTCATATACTGCGTTCCAAACAAATGTATCCACGCAAGCCAATAAATCCATGCATTGCACGTGGGGCCCCAGCCGGCGTCCATACATTCGCCAAGAAGACACTGCTTTGCCACACATAAAATATCTACTCCAATGGTTTAACCCCCAGTGCCTATTTAAACCGAGACACTGAGAGACTAATGACAAAATATTACAATACATTAAAAACACATCCTAGTAAAATTTCCACAACAATAGAAACACACATAAGGATGATATACTAAAATGAAAATATAGTGGTGTAAGTTCTCCCTCTGTAGAGGTTGAGTTCAGTAAACTAAACCCAATGATATCATTTCTATCATTTCCATGGTGTAAAGTCAACATTGGATCTGAAGTTCCTGTTGTTAAGTCCCCGATAAAAGTTTTATTCCAAACACAACTAAAATCAAAGCAGTTACAGATGTGGCAGCTGTCAGCAAGTGCTTAAAATATTATTAGAGTCAAAATGTTTTTAAGCTATTTCAAATGCTGATGAAATCACTTACAATGGATGCTGCTTCTTGATGTTTAAAAGTTTCAGTTTCCTGCAGAACCAGCTGGTTCCCTGAGCACTGGACCTGAAAACCCTGTTTTAGGGTGACTCCTTTCCCTTGCAGGGTGCTATGGAGCCACCCTTGTGTGTGCTAGTAAGCTGTGTGTGTCTCCGCAAACACAGGCATGGCAAAGCAAGTCACTCTCCAGCTCCATGCTTCTGCTTCTTCCCTCCATCCTTCTTCCTTCTCTAAGCTAATAGATGTACATCTGCTGGAGACTGTGCTGTCCCTTGTGATCTTATACTGGACAGTGAGTGAAAAGCCGAATGCCACCGAGCGGCATTTAGCTCGGCTATTCTGCTCATTACCTCCGAGGTAGCGAGCAGAATAGAAAATAAATGAAAGGAAAGGGGGAAAAAAGTGTTTAATGGAAAAGCACCTTGTCCCCGTGCAGATGGGGACAAGGGCCTCTTCCCCACAAGCCCTGGGGCGGTGGTTGTGGGGGTCTGCAGGCAGTGGAGCTTATTCACAGGCAGTGGAGCTTTAATAAAGGAGAACCCAGCTGCGACCCCCCTTGTGAATGAGTAAGGGGTACTTGTACCCCTACCCATTCACTTTATTGACTAAAGTGGTATGAAGATGTCATACCACTTTAGTCAATAAAGAGATTGACCAGACATCATATTGGAGTGCAAGTGGCTTTTTCGTTGCGTACAGTAGATGCGGTCGCACTCTGCCCATACACCTTCCGATTATCGTACGATAAAAGCGTGTGATCCCGCGATCGGCAGGTGTACGGGCACCTTTAGATTCATTTCAAGTTCAGCTTTACTGGCTGTTAATTTTACAAAATCACATTATTTTTTTAAGTAGAAAAGTACCTCTTGAAATGAAAAATACTCCTCTATATATGGTTGTATTATCTATAACACTCATCATTGGCCAGTGCCTAGGGTGTGGATGTTAGAGGTGTCAGCCCAAGCTTAAAAATGTACAACCTGTAATAATAATTTCCTTATTTTATTTTGCTCCTCTGGCCACCTCTGAACATTTGTGAATGCATTCAACAAGAGAACCGTAAGGGTAAAGCCGGTGCAGGTGATGTTGAGAGGACTCAGAGAGGGGAGAAGGGAGTCAGAAGGCTCTTTAGTTTGGTGAAGAGATGGAAAACTAATGTTACCAACATATGTATTCATAGAAGAGATCTTTTTAGCTTACTTATTTAAAATAAACACTTAGACCAGCCAAAATGAACTACTTTGTGGCACAAAATTTGCAGAGCTTAATAGGGATTTTCTTTCCCTTTTCAGATATGAATGGCATAAGCATCATTCTTCTCACCTGGTTCATGGCTCTGGTTCATTCCCACATTGTTATGGAAGAGAAAACAGAGAGGACCAATGCTGGAAGTGCTGTACGGCTTCCTGAGCTTCACCCACCAATATCCATTGTAGGTCAGTAGGAATCTGGTATGATGATGTTTACACATTTGTAACAATGGTAAATAAGCTTTAAAACTGTCTGTAGCTGCAGGCATTGAGGTAATTCTGTCAGCAGTTAAGCTATTCCAGTACTTCCCTAGTAGATCATCATGTGTTTACATGTGAGATAAGAAGGCAGGAAGAGTGCTGAGTCACTGCTTGGGGGTGAAACAGAGTGAGCTGCTAAGTCACTGCTGGGAGGGGGAGCAGTGCAAGTTGAGCTTCTGAGCCTCAGGAGGAGCTGCTGAGTCACTGCTGAGTCACTGCTGGGAAGGGGATCAGGAGGAGCTGCTGAGTCACTGCTGAGTCACTGCTGGGAAGGGGATCAGGAGGAGCTGCTGAGTCACTGCTGAGTCACTGCTGGGAAGGGGATCAGGAGGAGCTGCTGAGTCACTGCTGGGAAGGGCAGCACGGGGAGTGGAGCTGCTACATCACTGCTGGCAGAAAAACGGAATCTATAAACTGTATAAATTGCATATTTTAAAACTCACCTTTAATCCCAACAGCCAGGAATTCACAGCTCCTAGAGCTAGAATTGTATTTCTGTCTTATATCTAATTGTATAAATAACTATACACAAAACCCTAACCCTAAGCAAGTAATGCACAAAGTGCAAAGGTCGGTGGTACGTAATGCACAGAGTGCAGATGTCAGTAGTAAGAAACATACAGAGTGCAGAGGTCAGGAGAAGGTAATGCACAGAGTGCAGCGGTCAGGAGGTAATGCACACAGTGCAGCGGTCAGAAGGCTCTGATGCACATAGTGCAGATGGAAGTAATGCACAGAGTGCATCGGTCAAAATCGGTTTGTTTTGCTTGACCGATTTGGTGCAGCGACGCATGGGGTTTCTCAGCTGCCATTAGGATGTGCGGGATCCCTTGTGTGTTTCTGTGCCTTTATGGAGGTTGGGCGTCCTCCTGACAAACCTGCACCCAATTTGATATCTTCTGCCCCCATGTGCTCCAAGATGGAGACTCTCATAGTTTAGAGTCAGGAACACACTATAAGAGGTGCCTTGGCGCGGCAGTGCGGCTTTCACATCCTCTGCAAAAGACGTGTATCCAAACCTCTGTCATTATCCTTAGTGGTGAGACAAGTTGTTTTACATGCTGGTTTGTGAGTGTGCCATGATGCCTTTCTGCTGTTTTACAGCACAGGGGTGGGACGCAGAGTGCAGAGACTTACAGTGCCTATAGATCATCTGATGTTCAGGTGCTCTGCCCTCTTCCTCTCCTGCCTTCCTGTTTCCAGGACTGGCTCTCTTGCTGTCTGCCCGCCAGTGGTGGTGGTGTAGCTTTCCTCCCAGCCCATAGCAGCTGGAGTGGGCGGAGGAAGCTGCACGTTGCCGCCGAGGAGTCCGACTATTTAAGCGGGCATTCAGTGGGCAGCGGAACTGGCTTTTCTCCTTCACGGCCGCTGCAGCTACAGAGATGCCGGGAAGAGAGAGATGACAGGCGGGAGTGCCGTGGCGGCGGCCATTTAAAGTGCCCCCCCAGTCCGCCCCTGCATTTTTCTGCTCCCCCGCCAAAGTTACCCAGGCAGCCCGCATGGCATCAGGGGGACCCCTTTGTTCCCCTGTGCCCCAGTCCCCATAGCGGCCGCCTGGGTCACTATGGCAATAGGTTCTGCCACAGGCGAATTAGGCAGCTGCGAGGCCCCCGTGAGGGCGAGGCCTTAGGCGACCGCCTAACTCGCCTAATTAGAGAGCGGTCTCTGTACACAGTGTTTGAAGGAACTCGGCAGGTAGGTTGTTCCAAACATCTTGGAGTACTTACCACAGATCTTCTGTGGATGTCGGCTGCCTCAAATCCTTCTGTCTTTTCATGTAATCCCAGACAGATGCGATGATGTTGAGATCAGGGCTCTGTGGGGGCCAAA
This sequence comes from Nanorana parkeri, assembly GCF_000935625.1. NCBI lineage: Eukaryota > Metazoa > Chordata > Amphibia > Anura > Dicroglossidae > Nanorana > Nanorana parkeri. The sequence continues at coordinate 179,068 of NW_017308393.1, read as the reverse complement.
CCATCACTTCCAGTACTCCTTGTTTTTCTTTATGCTTAAGATAGTTAGTGATATTGGCTGTATATTTGGGGTCATTGTCCTGCTGCAGAATAAATTTGGGGTCATTCACATGCCTCCCTGATGGTATGGCATGATGGATAAGTATCTGCTTGTATTTTTCAGCATTGAGCACACCATTGATCCTGACCAAATCTCCAACTCTATTGGCAAAAATGCAGCCCCAGACTTATAAGGAACCTCCACCATGCTTCACTGTTGCCTGCCAACACTCATTATTGTACCGCTCTCCAGCCGGACGGCAAACAAACTGCCTCCTGCTACAGCCAAATATTGCACATTTTGACTTATCAGTCCAGAGCTCCTGCTGCCATTTTTCTGCACACCAGATCCTATGATTTTGTGCATAGTTGAATCATTTAGCCTTGTTTCCATGTTGGAAGTATGGCTTTTTGGCTGCAATTCTTCCATGAAAACCACTTCTGGTCAGACTCTTTTTTATTAAATGTCTTTTATTATTTTCTTAACTTTTTTTAATTTTACAATTTTTTTTTACAGTCATTTAAATAATGTTTAAGCATTTTTTTCCATTTATTTACGTTTTTGCTATTCTGCACATGTGGCAAAAGATAA
>NW_017308393.1:169328-178177 GCF_000935625.1 Nanorana parkeri | reverse complement strand
TTGCTGTAAAGCTGGTAACAAATTGATGAGTGCGTTTGCAATTTGTTTAGCCACTCATAATTCACACAACAAATGTATCCATCTACGGCACAGACGACTAGGTCACCAAAACCCAGAAGCCATAAAAGACATTATAAAGAGAGGCTTATCAGAAGATATAAGCACACTGCCCTGCCAAATGCTCATGACATGCAAATGCTGTATAGAAACATTTCTCAAGATCTTGGTGCTTCATCTAAACACATAGCCAACAAGGAAAACAGTCTATAGGCCTTTTAGGGAATGTTATGACCAGTAGATTACAGTCCCAATTACATCCACAGTCCCACATTTAGGACTGTCTTACAAACAAATACTAACACACACATGTACAATGTGAGCATGTGGGGTTTTGCAAAAAAAAAAAAAAAGAGAGGGGGGTTTTGTTTTGTTTTTTCCATTTCAATATGTTTTATTACATTTTTCTGAGTATAAAATACACAAATTGCAACAATTAGCTAAATCAGTGTGTCACCTAGATGTTAGACAATAAACAACATCATAAAGGGGTATAAGTGGAAAGGGAAGGGAAGGGAAGAAGGGACAGGGAAGCAAGCAGTTCACTGTAGAACAGATATGATAGAACTTAGGGGGGGCAAAACCAAATTTGAAGCAGTAGATCTATCAGAGAGGGGGGAGAAAAGTAAGAGAAAAAAGTAGAGGAGATAGAGAATAAAGGAGTAGCAGGAACGAAGGTTAGAGAAGAGAGAGGGAAGAAGAGAAGGAAGCGTTGGTGACTGCCACCTGGGTGCTCCAAGATACCGGTTACTGAATGAGGACAGGGGGGGTGATTTACTAACCTAAACACACACACACACCAGGTGTGTGTGATTTTCACACAGCAAAACGTATTTATCAACCAAAAAGTCTCTAAAAGCATATTTCCACTAATGCCATATATGGAAAAATCATGCACATGATGCATATATAATGCTGCTTCACAGTTTAGACAAAAATGGTTAGCTCATGCATTTACATTCCTTGCATTCATCAACGCAAGCAACACAACATAGAGCTAATTTACCCAACATCACCTTGGAATTCATTCAGGGCTTTGCACAACACACCTGCTGGGTGTGTACACATTACAAAGGTGTTTAGATTCCACCCATAGATCATGCTGGGAGGGAACACACTGCAGAGGTGTATACACGTTCGTGGTGTGTTTATAAGGTTAGTAAATCAACCCCTAGGTGTCACAAGGTCCCAGGTTGAAACAAAAACAGAAGACCACGGGTCTCATATCTTACGAAATGTATTACCAGTATAAGTGAGAATACTAGAGAGGTGTTCATTCATGAAAAACCCTTGCATATGTAGCACTCACCCCCGAAGGAGCCGCTGAGTATGAAATGGGTTCTCCTACCTGTTGGTTCCAGCTACCGGTCCCCTTTGATCAGCAACAGCACACCGACACTCATGGACAGAATGGCTCAAGTCTTAGGGTCTTTTTGGGGTATTTATTTGTAAGCTCAACAGGAGAGAGAGGGTTTAGGGTCTGTAGGATGCCCTTGGATTCTTCAGAGGACAGCTTTCTCCCTTAGCAACAGCTAAGGCCGATATCACTGTGACCTAGTACCAAGGACCGATAGTAGTAGTAATACTGCAACAGCCAGGATGATCCAGTAACTTATATGGAGAAGGTTAGCTATCTCTGGACTTAGGTAAGGACCCCTGGCTTCTACTCGAACGAATACCTGGAATAGGGTGAGGGATCTCCCTTGTGGGTCCCAGACGGACGCTCGCACCAGCTCCTCTGCGGTAGTCTTCAACAAGCAGACTCTCCCTCCGACCCAGCTTCCATCAGGTATTTTCCTCTTCATGATCTGGAATCTCTGTGCCCTCAGCATCTGCAACTGCCAAGGAGCACTCCAGGTTAGTGGTAGTATCTTCTTAGAACAAGGCACCCATCACCTGCCAAGTGTATGGGCCCAGCAAAGCATCGGTGTATCCTAGGCCTCCAGGCCCCTCAGCACCTGCCATGTGCTGAGGCCCAGGCCATTTGCTGCATCACACAGACCTCCTAGGGCGAGGCCCCTAGGGGGAAGAGACCTCTGCACAGTGTCCCCAGACCTTTTATTACCTGCCCTTAACCATGCCTCTGAGTCATCCTACTCAGGGATTGGCTAGGGTCAGTTGCATAGTCATAATCTGAGGATGGATCCTCCCTCACTGTATGCTAAGGCTCCCTTTTCCTCAGCAACAGGAGGAGCAATCAATCCAGCAGATTCAGGGACACCTATAGAATGCAGAGCTCTGTATAATCAGTATCTAGACTGGTTACAGTCCAGGTATCTCTAAATTGAATAGCGACATTTTAGAGGGCGCTACACATACGTTGATTGAATTCAGCGTAGGGAATGGCCTGTTTTTTCCATGAATAACCTATAGTCTGTTTGGCTGCAAGCAAAATATAATTTGCCAATTACCATTGCGACTAATTAGGTTGCGGTATTCTGTAGTGTAGTAAAGCCTGCCAAGGATCTTTTGGTATTGATATGTGGGAGATAGTATAAAGGAGTCTATGAATTTTGGACCAAAGCGGGCTACAAAAGAGCAGGTTCACCAAATGTGCATAACGTCACCTACATTAGGGCATCCTCGAAAATAGCTATTAGGGTAGGAAAGAGAGGGTGTTTTTATGGCCAACATGACAGTTCCCTCTTTCTTCCTATCCCACAGATTTAACAAAGTCGTCTCGAAGAGTGAGCAGGGTGGATGCAGAAAGAAATAAACTGGCCAAGGTAATTGCTTGCATATTCCAAAAGCTTAATAAAATGACTCTCTTCCTTTATTAAATCCACATAAATGACTAATCTATTATTTTTTTAATACAATCTGTCCCAAATTCCTCCATAATATAACATGATGAATACAGAGTAATAAAATGTAGCACAAAAAAACATGATGCTGATTCATTCAGTAGATTAAGTCTGGACATTTTTCTAGATGTGCATTAGGTCACACAAGGAGTGCCGTGTGATTTTAAAGTGAACCCGTGATTGCCTATACAACAGGTTTACTTTAGTTTAGCCAACCCCAGCAATATATACTTACCTTTCTTTTGCTCCCAGGAGTAAACGTTTTATGTAAGCTATTTGTCATCAGATTTAAAGCTTACACGGGGGCTATAGATAGGGTTGCCACCTGTCCGGGATTCACCCGGACAGTCCGGTTTTTGAGTCTTGTGTCTAGGTGCCAGGCCAGCTGACACAGCCATCTGAGAGCCCGCATAGACCACCTGAGATCCCACACCGCCATGTGAGAGCCTGCATGGCCCACCTGAGACCTCACACAGCAATCTGAGAGCCCGCATAGCCCACCTTAGAGTCTGCCTAGCCCCTCGGAGACCCTACACATCCATCTGAGAGTGCTTATAGCCCACCTGAGAGTGCACATAGTCTGTGCAGCTGTTATCTGCTTACTGCTTGGTCCATGTATTGTTATACAAAGCTTTATTTCATTTTATCCTTGTGAGTATATTTCTCATCTATTGTTTTTAATCTGAATAAACCCGTCTGCATTAGGAAAGCCATCCACTGTGCTTTTTTCTCATATTTTGTATTGCTGTATAATGTATTGCTGGGATTTGTAGTCCTCTATAGCGAGTCTCCTTACTCTATCCCCTAGCTGTCTCTTCTTGCTCTTTCTCCTGGCTGCCTCTCCTCGCTCTCTCCTCTATATTCTCAAAAAATAAAATTTAACCGACGTGGCGCTAGAGTGTTCGGGTTTCACTTGAAGAAAAGGTGGCAACCCTAGCTATACAAACCATGTGACAGTGCTTATTTGCCAGCCGCTGTTACATGGAGTTAGTCACATGCTGATAGTCACAAGCTGCTCCATAATTAAAAAGGTATTTCTTTGGCCCCTGATGCTGAAAGGGGCAGTGAGGGACTATAGGAAAAGTAAGTAAATGCTGCTGGAATTGAGCCATGTAAGCAAAGCTGTAGCTATAGCAAATGTTGTGGCACGCTGCTGAAAATCCTGTGAATGGCAAGGAACTGACAGGATAGACAAGTCATTTTATATGGATGCAAATGCAAGTAAAATAAAGAGCTAGTATCATTAAACATGTATTGTATTGTTCTTAAACCATGTTAATTTATATATTAGCCTGGAGATATGCTTTATTTACAACTTTACTTACTGCATGGCTGGTCAGGATTAGGGATGAGCTGTATGTTCGAGTCGAACATGAGTTTGACTTGAACATCGCTAGTTCGAGCGCTCACCGAACGCAAGCATTTTGTGGGATGTTCGCTGTCTTTTCGACCGCACAACATCCCACAAGGCAATGCACCTTCCGAAGCTCTAATTAGGTAGAGGCTTACCCCGCAGCCTTACGTAGTGTGTTGCAGGAGTTAAAAGAGAGAGAATCGATAGCAGAGGTTTGTAGCAGAGTTCTATAGCAGAGTTCTGTAGCAGAGTTCTATATCAGAGTTGTATACAGCGTTTTATATCAGAGTTCTATATCAGAGTTGTATACAGCGTTCTATATCAGAGTTGTATACAGCATTCTATATCTTAATTGTATACAGTGCTCTATACCAGAGTTGTATACAGCGTTCTACATCAGAGTTGTATACAGCATTCTATATCAGAGTTGTAAACACCGTTCTATATCAGAGTTGTATACGGCGTTCTATATCAGAGTTGTATACAGCGTTCTATATCAGAGTTGTATACAGCATTCTATATCTTAATTGTATACAGTGCTCTATACCAGAGTTGTATACAGCGTTCTACATCAGAGTTGTATACAGCATTCTATATCAGAGTTGTAAACACCGTTCTATATCAGAGTTGTATACGGCGTTCTATATCAGAGTTGTATACAGCGTTCTATATCAGAGTTGTATACAGCGTTCTATATCAGAGTTCTATACATCGTACAGATCTGCCACATCACAGGCAGTTTATGGGGACCCGCCAGGCACGATATTTGAAGGAATTTTTCATTTTTATTCTTATTCTTTAAGTGATGTAAAAATCACTGCTCCTTTAAAAACTTTTTTTGTTGTTTTTTTTTTTCCATTGATTCCTGTCCCCTAGCGCAGTACCCGGACCCCCATACACTTTTTATGGCCAATTACTTGCATATAAGCCCTCTTAAAGGGGACAATCTTTTCTAAAAGTTCTACACCCATTGACTTGCATTGAGTTCGAGTTTGAATTCAAACTTTTCGGACGTTCGAATCTTCGAATAGGAACCGAACTCGGGCCTATTCGGCCCAGCACTAGTCAGGATCAATGAAGCCAAAGGATCAACATGTCAGCCAGGCAACAAGAATTTTTAATAGGTCAGCAATGGTAACCTGCATACATCATTTGTATCATATGTTCTTTCAGTTAAAATGTATCTATAGGTATTATATAGGATTGCAACCCATTTCAATGTTGTTTCCATGCTGGGGATATTCACCTTCTCCTTTTGGTGACTTTTGTCATTGGGAAAAAAAAGTGGTGGGGAATCCAAAGTTTAATAGTTGTTTAAAAAATGTTGCAATGGTGGCACCTGTTCCGGTGACAGCTGTCTAAGAGGGAACTTCCCCTCACTTTAGAGGGATTTCCTCTCAATTCCCATTGTGTTTCTGGGATAGTGAGTAAAGGGACATCGCCCCAATGGGACACAATGGGCAGGAAAAAAAAAACTGACAGGGGTTTTAAACAATCAGCACTCTATCCAAACCTAAAAAAAAGGTTTTGTTATAGCTATACTTTAATGGCTAGAATTTGTTCTAATGTTGATAATATTCTTTGTCTTGCAGCGGAAAGCTGTTCCCAAAAAGAAGAAACACCCACCCCCACCTTCAAATTGTGTACCGCTTCAGTCTAGCTGTAAATCTCCTGCACCACCTTGTTGTGAGCCCTGCGCAATCTGTTACTGCCACCTCTTCCAGCTGGTCTGCTACTACAAAATGGGCTACCCGTACTGCTGATAGAACATCTTATGCACACACTGGAACACTATGAACAGTACTCCTTGGTAAAATAAGACACCCAGCAATATTTTTGTGCAAATTCTATCACCATTGTTGTAGCATTATTTCAGTATTCATTATCAAAACAAGCAGAAATATCCCCACAAAGTTAATTATGGTTCATTTATGCCCAAATCTGAATGACAAGTATGTCATTTAAGATGTCAGCAACGTTTGGGTGATATCCTGGGGACAGTGCAGTAGCATCTTAGTGCAAGATTTGGGCTACTCAGTATTCCCTGCAATATTGCCCAAAGGATGCTGATGTCACCCTCGCTTGTGCCAGAGGCGCTTAAGTAAAGTAAGTATATTGATGTTTTTCTCCATATTTATGCAGTATTTTAGGATGGGGAAGATGCCTAAATAAGAGGCGCTTGCAATTTAAATGCAAGGTCTGCTTTATATGACCATTTTTCCATCTAGTTTGGTATATATACATTGGCCAAGTGTGTGAGTTAGTAAATCACATCCTGTTCATTCATAACTGGGGACACGTAGTACTATGTGTCCCCAGTTATTTACAAACATTAGAGTGATCAGAGATCACTCCACAGTGTTTGTCCTTCACACAGAGGATCGGTGAATGTCACTGATATTTACCGATCCTCTGCTCGACCATGCACACAGCCGCTGTCATCCTGAAACTGACAGGATGGCAGCGGCTCTGATCTCTACCCCGACCACCGCTCTCTCATGCCACTCAATCATGCCACTCAATCATCGTGATCGAGTGGCTCACAAAACCAAAACACTTCACCCTTTGTCCAATTATATTCAAAACATTAATTTCCAGGCATGTCTTTGGTAGGAATTGTCAGGATAGAAATAATCAGGACAGTATCTGAGCACTTGAATAGGCAGCAATTGAAAGAGTTTTCTGCTTTCTACAGGACTGTCGTGATCTGCAGCCTCTGCCTGCAGTGTGTTAGCTGTAGTTAAAGTACCAGCCATTTGGGTACCAAAATATCCACACTCAGAGTTAGGTCAAGGTCCTTAAGCTCCCAAAGTAAAAATGCCAAAGTGCTCCCCCTTATATAAGCTGTGAACTAGTTTAGCAGCATAGGTTGCATATCCTGCCTTTTTTACAAGTCTGGCAAAGGGTTTGAGAGGCTTAATTTATAGCAAATCAAGCAGGGAAATGTGTCAGCATAGGGTCATGTTGAGTAGGGGCAGGCATAGGCTTGAACCTCACTGTAAATCTCCTAACCCACACCCCCAGCAACATCTTTGACCAGGTGTCTTTTCTCCAGCTGTTGGAGCAGAAGAAACCATATCCCCTACTCATCCCAATGCCCAGGGTCTCAATGCCAGCTTCGCAAAACTGCTGACTTTACACCTGCTTCCATTCCATCTGGTTGAGTTGGTTCCCTTCTGTATGTTTATAGCCTGAGCTGCACCACAGTGGCAGATACCCTGCCCTCCACCAGTATGTGCAATGCCAAATTTCTCTGGACCCCGCTGTCAGCAGCAAGGTCTACATGACCACAGACACATGGTCCAGCAAGCATGGGCAGGAACAGTATATTTATCTTCACAGCACACTGGACAATTTTATTGAAGGCTGTGAAGAATGCTGGATGGAGCTCAGTGCTGAAGCTGGTGGTGCTACACTGTGTCCTGCACCTTCATGACAGTAACAGCATGGTCACCTCTCCCCCTTTTACTCAATGGCCACAGGAGGTGACTCTTTGAAATCACCAGTCCCCCCAAGCAGCCCAGAACTTATGCAACGTTCCATGCTATTTTCCAACTTTCCCTGCAAGCTGTGATCTGTGCCTAACAACTCCCTGTCTCCTCTAACACACGCTGAACAAAGACTGTAGGGAACCCTGACACCTATAAGGAGGAGCCTGACAAATAAGAAAACCACCATGATTGGCCTTTAAAGCCAACTGACCACAGTTCAGAGGCCAGAAAGTGCATAATAGGTGATTGATCGCTATGACACTGACGGATTGGAATCGTTCACCATATTCTCCAACTGCAAACAACTTGGGTTCAAGTAAAACTCATAGTCAACTCAAACCCAAAGCTCATCCCTAGAAATAAATGACTTTTAACCTGAAGGAGACAGGTTTTATAACAGAAATTACATACACCGCAGTTAGCTGTTAGCATGTACCGAATCTCCTATTTCAATGCTCCTATTTAAGTTCTAGTTTAAGTTCTAAAGTAACGTGTACTGATGTTGAATCTGCTAGTTCAATGCAATCTAAAGTCATTATTCCTCCCTTTCTGGTAAAAAGTGTGGAGAAAGTGAGAGCACCACACGTACACTATACTGTAAATCCAGTAAATCTTTATTTCACTTGGTAAATGTCACATGAGAAAGTCAATGCATTTCGGGGGCTCAATAACCCCCTTCATCAGGGCTTGGTTGATGATAGCAAATAGTGAGAATACTTGACTTTTTTGGCGGCCGAAGAAAGCTGAAGGATCAGCCGAAGCTACGGCTGGATCCTTCGGGTCCTTCGTGAATAACCCCTAAATCATTTTATGTCATTATTATGCTGTAATACTAGATTTTACAGGAAAGTGACAGCTAAGATCTGTCATACCAGTAATATGTACTTGAAAACTAGTGATGGGCCAAACTCACCCGAGTTCGGTTCGAGTTAGAACTTTATCCCAGATGAGCCCCCTCCCCCCCCTTGTGAATGAGTAAGGGGTACTTGTACCACTACCCATTCACTAAAGGGTTAAAATAAATTGTAAAGAAAAACTTTAGAAAAAATCTTTTAATTGAAAAAAAAAAACAAATACATGTTTTTGACAAGTCTTTTATTTTTTTTTTTAAATGGATCCACCAACGTAATCCTAGGGTCAATC
>NW_017308393.1:165540-169207 GCF_000935625.1 Nanorana parkeri | reverse complement strand
GCAAATATCAACAATATCAAAAGAAACAGTATAAAATAAATAATATTGCTACTAATACTGGCATGATCACTTACTGACTTATCTCCTGCCCTTGTTTGACAAACACAAATTCATATATCCAGGATCTTTTTGTTTTGAGTTTAAAGACATTTCATCAGGGTTCACACCCTAATGAAGGGGCATTTTTTAGCCTCCAAAACATGTTCACTCTTTCTTGCTTTCCTGCTCTTATTCATGGAAATAGTAAAATAATTTGGACAGACTCTTGAGACATTTAACGCACTTTATGGCTCAATAAGTTATAAAGCAAGGGTAAAGATGACGGTTTGGAAAATGCATATTTATACTGTGAGAGAGTATTCTTCTCAAAAGCCCACACAAACCCCCAACCACTGATACTCACCTTTGCTATGCTCCCTCATCACTCCTTTGCTCCATTGCAGCCCTTTATAAATACCCAGTATTGGGTATGACCTCTACCCAGGATGTATTGCTTTGGCTTTAACAGCCACTTGCCAGGCCCAACCACTGTTACATAAGTGAAAGGAGGACATCATCAACATCCATAACAGAGCTTGAGCAGACTTTGACTTCCATCTTCAATGAAGATACAGAGTGATGATGGAGAGGGGTGGCAGATGCAGAGAGAATGAGTATAAAAAGGTGAGAGCTTTCAAGAAACTTTGTCACTTTACTCTGAATGGGTAAGTCTCTTTAATGGGACAATACAATCTTTATTTTGTATTTGCTTGTGCTTTACATATACACATCAAAGTGGGGGCATTAATATAAATAGTCTTATTAATCTGCAGTAATGTTCCAAAACACCATCTTTCAATGTGTTAGTTTGTAATTACTGTATATACTGTATGTACCTGTGGTCAGACAGTGATGTAACCATAGCTATAGCAATTCACTAGGCTGCTATGGGGCCTGGGGTAGGAGGGGGCCCCATTAGGAGGGCTGTTTAGGAAAAGTAAAATGTGAGGTTTCCAGTATAGAAGGGCTGAAGTCAGAGCTCGGGATCCCATCTCTGTAGTAAGATGCATATTGTAGATATATTGTGCTCTGAACTCCTGCTACAAACTGAAATGAACCATGTATGCCTAATACGGTCACTAATCTCAGAGTGTCAGCTCTGCTAAAAAACATTATAGAAAACCTTTTTTACTTTACTTTTAGGGGCTTCGGGAAATATTGGGGGTCTAAACAGACCCCTGATATTTCTCATTTAAAATAGAAAAAGAGATTCACAACACAGAGTCATCAATCTCTTATTCTGCAGTCTCTGTTATAAATGAACAGGAAGCCTCTATACTGAGTGTTCCTGTTCATTCATAACATGAGGACAGAGTACAGTATGTTTACTATAACCACAATCATGAATGAACAGGAGGGGATGTAGATCACTTCCCATTCATTCATAATTGCGGACACAGTACACATACCATGTCCTCAATTATCTACAAACACTCAGCGATCACTGATCACTGAGTGTTTGCACTCATCTCCTTCCTGACAGCTGTCACAGGAGGCAGGTAGGAGAGCTAGAAGCAGAGCTCGGCCTCCTGTGACAGCACTGGCTGTCTCCGTCCACGCTCTGCTGATCTGTGACAGGAGGCTGAGCGGTGTGGGAGGAGAGATGCCGGCCGCTCACAGCGCTCTCCTCACGCAGCGCTCGGCCTCCTGTGACAGTTTCTCTCCTCCCGCTGGGACACAGAGCAGCGCCCAGCGGGGGAGGAGAGAAAGAACGGATGCACTGCTGTATCGGCCAGAAAATGGCACTTTCGGTATTATGCCAAAAGTGCCATTTTCTGCCGATATGTTTCGGCGGCTGATATATCGGTGCATTCCTAGTAGTATTATTATTAGTGCTACTATAACTTTTACCCCCAGCACTGCTCCTTTATAGACTACTGAATATGCTGACAGTTGCTGACAGTTCTGCTGCCTGTTCTTGATACTTACACATATTGTCACAGTTGACACTGCCAGCCGCTACAAAGAGAGTTAGCCTGGGGGCCCCAATGTTTTGCTATGGGGTCCTATGATTTGTAGTTGGGGCCCTGAGGTCAGCCATATCTCCACACATCCAGTCTTTGAGTCCTGCTTCTTTCCTGCAATGCAAGTTTATCAGGCAGGTCTGACTGATACAAAACAATAGTTTCTGTGTAGATGAGATTATATCTCAGCAGTTGTTAAATTGGTAGGATGAAATACAGAGGACCACTAGAAGAGGAAACAGCAGATTTGTAAAAATGTAAAATTAATAAAAGCACTGACTACCAAGCATTTAGAAGTTGCGTCAAACGTTGCTTTCCTTTGAATATTACATAAATAACTTAAAATATGCTTATACAGTAAATGCATTTCCCCCCTTAATGCATAAGCCTGCTTTGTTGACAAGTCAGGATGTAACGTAAAACTCCACTTTTATAGAAAAAAAGTCATCTCAGCTTAGTTTTATACCTTGCAAAAATGTTAAGCTTGAGTGAAAAACTTGGAGATACTGAGAAAGGAAGTAGGAGTAACAAGCAGGATTATTTTACTGATATAATCACATAATAGACTCAGCCTTGTAATTAGAAAAAAAGCATTGAGACAGTCGCTTGACCAGAAAATTATATTTCTGGGGAATTAAAGAACAACTCCGAGTAAACCTTTTCTTAACCTTTGCAGTGCTCCTTTTTGTGTAGGTTAAAAAAACAAACAAAGTTATACTTACCTGATCTTCCGAGCCAGTGGGCTGTGACAGTGCCCCCTCCTGCCTGTCACCTCCTCCACTACAGCAATGGTATGTCCCTCGGTATCCTCACATCCAATACACTGTGTATAGAATGTGATGACTCACGGACCCTAGAAAGCTGCAGTGGAGGGGGAGAGAGGCTTCAGGGACAGGTCCAGGAGCGGGTGAGTATAGCTTTTTTTTTTAACCTAAACAAAAACAAGCACTTGGGGGGAAGCCCCACTGCAAGGGTTAAGATTTAAGTGTGCAGTGTAAAAAACGAGAAAATGTTCAAAACTTTAAACTGTGAAAAAAAACTGCAACATGGTTAGTGGGAGTGTACTTCCCAATGGCTGTGCCGTGCAACTTCCTCTTTCTTTGCTTTTTGCAACTCCATTCAGATTCAGACTTTCATGGCCAGTCCGGGACCGATTAATGCCTATAAGAGACATCTTATGCATAAACCTGGACAAGATTTACTACCGTGTTTCCCCGAAAATAAAACATGGTCTTATTTTTTTTTTGCTCAAAAAACACACACTAGGTCTTATTTTCGGGGTAAGTCTTATTATTTTTTTTTTTAATGTACAAGAATCCACACTTATTCATGTAAAACTATAGAGATCAGGGGTGCCGTACCTTTCCAAGAGCAATTTGGTAACCAATCTCTGGCCAGAATGAGCGAAGCGCACTTTCACTATCGATTCCTCACAGGCGGAGCGCATTTGGTATCACTCCGCCTGTGACAGGCATCGGCTTATGCGGCTCTGCTCCCTCCGGTGTCGCCTCGCTTCCTCTAGAGCTGGCTTCGTTGGCACCGCTGATACACTCCTGCCTCTCCCGCGGCTCTTCAAGTTCCCCCTTATGCCACCACCAGCCCTGGGAATAGTCACAACTAGGTCTTATTTTCGGGGTAGGTCTTATTTTCAGGGAAACAGGGTA
>NW_017308393.1:164596-165239 GCF_000935625.1 Nanorana parkeri | reverse complement strand
GTACCTTTCCAAGAGCAATTTGGTAACCAATCTCTGGCCAGAATGAGCGAAGCGCACTTTCACTATCGATTCCTCACAGGCGGAGCGCATTTGGTATCACTCCGCCTGTGACAGGCATCGGCTTATGCGGCTCTGCTCCCTCCGGTGTCGCCTCGCTTCCTCTAGAGCTGGCTTCGTTGGCACCGCTGATACTCTCCTGCCTCTCCCGCGGCTCTTCAAGTTCCCCCTTATGCCACCACCAGCCCTGGGAATAGTCACAACTAGGTCTTATTTTCGGGGTAGTTCTTATTTTCCGGGAAACAGGGTATACTGTCATGGGAAGTGTGCACTTTCATATCTAATATATGAATCTCTATTTTTATACTTGTACACTTTTAATTCCCCAGCACTGGGCTGGATGTTTTAAGTAAAACCAGGATCACTTCCTTCACAAATTGATACAAAATGACTACATCAGATAGTTAAGGACACAATCCTGCTCCAAGGGAACCTATATTTTTTTTACATTCAAAATGTTCTCTTTATTGTAGTAAACAATTTCCACAGCTTTGTAGTTTTCTCCAGACTTGAAATCTTTGCACAACACTAAATAAAAAAAAATTAAAAATAGGAACCGCACCAGAATTGTGATATACCTTCCATA
>NW_017308393.1:163615-164470 GCF_000935625.1 Nanorana parkeri | reverse complement strand
TGCTGGGTCCAGCCTGCTCCACCGCCACTGCTGGCTCTCACTGACTCAGCAGCAGCTGTGGAGAGGAACGCGCCACTGCACAGATCACTGTTAGTGATCTGAACAGCGGCACATTTCTCTTCACAGCCAGCAGCGTGAGATGCCATAGCGACCCAGGCGGCCCGCAGGGCATCAGGAATGGCCTGGCCGGGCCCCCCTGTGGCCCGGGCCCCATAGCGGCCGCCTGGGTCGCTATGGTGATTGTTACGCCACTGATTACAAGGGTGTACCCTCTTCATTTGAGCTAATTTGCTTACACACTTATGATTCTTAAACAACCCATCCTTTCACAGGTAATCATCCACTGGACACTCAAGGGTGATATTGGTGATATGCACATGTATAGTGATGTGCCCACAGGTAATATCAATAGAAAGCGTATATGCAGTCATGTTCCCACAGATGTAATCAATGAAAAGACTATGAATAATCATGCACCCACAGATGCTATGAAAAGTAAATATACAATTGTATAACGATAAAGTTATTGGTAAACGAACTATATACAATCTTGTAACTGTAGATGCTATCAATAAAAATACTATATGCAGTCTTGTGTCACAGATGCTATTAATAAAAAAAATATATACAATGATATGTCTGCTGAAGATATTGATCAAATCCATATTTGCAATCATGTACAGAGACAAGGATATGAAGGTCCTCTGGATTACTCCCTTGTCTTTCTGTAAAATCTTTGTGAACTAAATGATTCATTATACTTTTCAATATTTTATATGTACAGATACTGATCACAGTTACAAAGTGGTATGACAGTGTGACATTTATTGGAGTTATAACCTTCATTGCGTGGTT
>NW_017308393.1:157790-163510 GCF_000935625.1 Nanorana parkeri | reverse complement strand
CATTGCGTGGTTCCCTAGGTCTCAACGAAGAGTTAATCTAGCCATGCATGTATAGATTTATTTTGTTTAACCTGTGGACTAAACTGAAAACAATCGAACAGAATCCTCCATTCATGCTAAACAACATGGATGGATGAATCTTCCCTTTTGGGATATTGTATTCTGACAGCCAGTGCCCAGCACTGTCCGAATACTGTACCGGAACAGTGACTGCTGCTGATTGACTGCAGTCACTGTTCGGCCAACAACTTTACACCCATCCCCTTCAACAAAAGTCCACTGGAAAATTGACTGTTGCTGGGCATGGTGCTGGCAGGGCCACTCACAGCTCAAAACTGGGACAGTGCACGGCCAGCTTCAGAAGTGCATACAGCAGGGTTATGCTCGTAGAGAGATAATCCTGAGATGGAAGCTAACTTCTCCCCCCACGGTGGGACAATGGCTAAGCACTATTGATAG
Source organism: Nanorana parkeri (assembly GCF_000935625.1). Taxonomy (NCBI): domain Eukaryota; kingdom Metazoa; phylum Chordata; class Amphibia; order Anura; family Dicroglossidae; genus Nanorana; species Nanorana parkeri. The sequence goes on along the minus strand of NW_017308393.1, from coordinate 163,051 downwards.
AATGCTCCCGCTCTACAGGCTGACATACATGGGACGCAACTGTGAGCATAAGTTTGATCGTATCTGGGGAGACTGGGTGGCGGCCAGGGGACTTACTTTGGAGGGCCCGGGCGGAGAGACCTTACTCCCGCCTGAACCCCCTGAATAGAGGCTCTGATCTGCACGGGAGGGTCTACTCCCCTTCTCCCCGCCTGTCTTGCCCTCCCACCTGGCTCCCTTACCCCATCCTGGTATCTCCCTGGTATCTCCCTCCTTGGTCCAGTCCCCTCTCCTCCTTCCCCCTCCTCCTCCCACCTCCTCCTTCCCCCTCCTTCTGATTGCCTCCCCCAGGAGCCTTCACTTAGTAGTATGGCCAGATCACCTGAAGAGATCAGCCGTGCTGCAAACACATGATCCACACTGATTTAGTTAGGTTGTGTCTGTCTAGTTTTATATGTAGGGTTTTTCTTTTTCATTTTTCCCATTATTGTATTGTCTTGTACTAAATGCTGTTATTCTGTGTCGAGATGGTGTTATTTCATTTTCTCTGTATTGTATGTGCCATGTTATATGTATTAAAACCAATAAATACGTACCTGTTAAAAAAATAAAAAAGTCAGAATTCTGAGATTAAAAGTCAGAATTCTGAGATCAAAAGTCAGAATTCTGTCTTTCAAAGTCAGAATTTTTTTTAATTTTTTTTAGCATGGCCCCAGGGCTCTTCCGTACTTCCGTAAATTCTAAACTAGATATTACATTTATTATTAAAATTATCATGGCACTGGCACAAAATGTAAGCTCTTCACTCACACAAGCATTTTATCATTTTATCCACTTTGAAAAAAAGGTAAATGTTTTGGGACTCCTGACTATTTAGTCAAAATAGCCTGTTCACAGCAGATGTGTTGGGCAAATTGCCTAGTCTTTGCTTTGCGGCTAAGCTGGAAAACGTGTTTTAAATAAGCTCAGTTTGAAACCCCTGCGTTGCAATGGTAAGTGCTTAGAAAAGTGGAGCACGCATTCGTTTTTTTCAGCACAGTGTGGTGCATATGCGGTACAACCACAGCTCACTGTGCCAATAGAACTTAATGAAATGTGACATTTCAATACAGTTCTAAACAAAAAAAGAAAAAAGTAAGCGAGTAAGTGTGGCTTACTGGTGTAAAAGGACCCGCTAACGTGAATTCAGCTCACCTATTTCTGTAAGATTCTATATTTAAAGTTTTCAGTGATTTGAAACTAAGAAAAGTCTTTTTGCTAGATGATCGCTTTCTTAGTTGAAGAAACCTCTATGTATCCAAGTCGCCACCTGTGTATTATATTTGTTTCTTAGGAGTTACCTAGATTCAATGATATTTTAGTAATTGCAAACACACAATGTAGGTTATTCTCTAGGTCAAAGTGCCTGAGGCTTCAAAAACATGATTAAAGACTTCTATGTTCTCTAAGAAATCTGTTGCAGTCAGCACTTACTTTACCTTTAGAGCTTATCTTTGAACTGTCTAATTAGACATCATTTACCCTCTACAAAAGTCCTAAGGATCCTGTAAGATGTTGAATACACACATTCTCTGAGTGAAATGCATTTGATTGCACTCTTTGCAGCCTTTTTTGTGACCACCTGTCCATTTTTCAACATTAGTATATGGAGTGACACTGTGCTTTATATAAGTGTGCATAAAAAATGCTTGCAAAACGTTCGTATTCGAGTGGTTTACCTATTGGTCTAGCTGAACAATGTTGTTCAGAGGCAGCTTGGTTATATGATGCTATATATTCTCTCTCTTGCTCTGCAATAGAATAATTAATAACAGGCACATACAACTGACCTTTTTTCAATTTTGTTTAAAGTAGTATTAAAGTTTCTATTTTTTTTACATATGCAGCCCTGTTTCGGGGGGGAGAGGAGGTCATATGAGATGACCGTCTTCGATCAGCTACCGCTGCCGACCTGTGGGTAACTTGCAAACCCTGAGCCTCCACTAAGTGGGAGTAAGGGACTGTAATCTATTTGTAATGGCAGTGCCTCCAACCAACTGGGCCTTGTGGTGTACAAGTGGGACCCCCAGATGAGATAACCTTGTCCCCAGTTGTATTTACTCACATGAGTCATCTTGCAGGAGTAAGCAGATCTTGAGTCCATGGATGTCTTTTAACTATTTATTGTAGAACTTGAATTAGAAGATGTGGATAGATATGCTGGAATACCCAAAGATGTTGATAGTAGAATAATATCACTACGTATAAGTGTGTTGCGATGCTAATGTATATTTCAGACATCCTCAAGTAGCGTCTGCTTGGCTATTGACAGAGAGCTGGTTTCTCACAATGGACGGTGCCTTCTAAACAGACCAAACTGGTTTTTGACAATGATGTGGCTGCCCTGTATTGTTTCCCCATTATTGGTATCACAATGGGATGGTGTTATGGGGAAACGTCATGTAAGCAATCACACCTAGATTGGTCAAGATTGAGTCAACCTTGACTACTGATGGCAATTCTTGATGCCTTTCTGCCACCTTCACTTTTATACAAGTGGGGGGCCATTTTCTCTGAATAAAAGCCAGCAGCCAAAAGGTTCAGAAGGACTTCACAAAGGGTTTCACGAGAGGACTGAACTTTTTCCATTTTCCTGCGAACGCCTAAGTGCCAAGAAGTACTGTTCATTACGGAATTTACGGAATCTGCAGCTTGAAGCTAAGTACTATTTTAGTGTTTTGTCTCTTAGAAACTATTACATGTACTAGAAGGATAGTGTAGTGGGTGCATGTGATTGTTTGTAGCAGCCTGTATGTGTGTTTTTGTTTATGTTTGTTTTTCCTGTAACTAAGTTTGTACACGCAGCATTTTCGCCAAGTAAAGTACTTTAAATGCTATTGGGTCAGTTTCTTTGAGCTTTACTGCATGAACAGACAACAAACTAGAAATTAAAGTTTTGCCAAGCTTTACATGTGGGCTCGTCGTTGGCATAAGCTTTATGTCTCTGGGATTTGTAGTCCAGAGCAAAACAATAAGGCGTACAGATCCTAGTGGAAGGTCCATCTTCTCCCTCTCAATAGGCCAGAAGTGTCTCCATTCCCACAGAGGTTCCAGCGTATACTCTGCTTCAGGACAGACTGTAGTCTGGACCAGTGGAGGTTCCTGTGGTTACTCCAGTGTCCCCATGACATCTGTTAACATGGGTAAGGTCATTGTAGTGGATCCAGCATAATCAGTCTAGCACATGGCATTCCATGAGGTCAGGCCTTGAAGGCCTAGCCTTCAGGCCTCTGCAGCAGCCCAGCACCTGAGCACCAACCTCCCAACAGGGGAGTGGCAGGTACAAGAGAGCCCCAGTTCTGAGCATGCTCATGAGTTTTGCTATAGCCAATCCCTCCCACTATGATGTTTACTGCACTGATTGGCTAACACAGAACCACTGTAAGAATTATACTTCTCCAGCACAGTACTCTGTCACAACAAAGCCTGGAGGATGAACCACATAGGTGATTCATGAGCACATGCTACTGGCGGAAAGTAATATTTTTATTAAAACCCGAATAACACTGCTCTATTACAGGGGGTGTTAGGGGGTAGAGCACTACACATATATCTATTGCTCCCGGCTGCAAAACACAGCTTCCCGAACGGCCCTGCAGGAGGAAGTGTGTTGGGATTGCATCACGGACGCATGCGTACTCTATATCAGTGGAGGGGAGAAGAGGAGAGACACAGTGTAAGTGAATGCACGCAGCAGGGAGCGTGCATGCAGGACAGACTCCATGGGACACAGGAAGTCATAGGAGTATGCGCTGGATCAGAGACCAGCGCTGGAGGGACTGTTGGAAATGAGTGGAAGGAAGAAGATAATGGCATCAAGAGACATAACATAAGGTAAGTATTTAAAGCAGCATTGGGGTGGGGGGATGGGGGGACAAGTCTTTAGCCCTCATTCACACTGGAATCGGCCCGCATGTACAGCTCTGTGCTGCGTGCAGGGCCCTACCGAGTAGCTCCCGGGAAGGACAGGTGCTGCGTGTGATTAGTAGGCAGCCCCCGTCCTTCTCTATGGGACTACGCGGCCGTACACCCCTGGACGTGCAGGGTGGGTGAGCGTACTCATACGCTGAGAGGTTGGATCCTGTCTGCGTCCGAGCCAGGAAACACGCACCCCTATGGAACTGCAATTGAGGTGAGCGTAGGGGGGCGTACGGCCGCGTACTCCCATAGAGAAGGATGGGGGCTGCCTACTAATCACACGCAGCACGGGAGCTACTCAGTACAGCCCTGCACGCAGTACGGAGCTGTACGTGCGGGCCAATTCCAGTGTGAATGAGGGCTAAATGTCACTTTAATGTTTCTTAGCCTAGGCAAGCTGCTTCTTCATTTATGTGTGTTCTCAATCTCCTCCAAAATTAAATAATGTGCTGGAGTATATGCCTCAAAACTCCTCATAACAAAGAAAGCAGCTTGCCAAAGCCACAAAACATATAATACACAATAAGGGAAAAGTCCTGTGGATAATTAGCAACACAGACAGTTTGTGTACCATGTAGTCCCTACAAAAACAGTTATTCCAGTGTTGGTCTTATTTGATGTACAATTATTTTTGGTTTATATTGTATGTCTAGTCTGTGATAATGTCACATGTGCTTGAGTTCAGAGGATAGCAGGAAAATGTGTGTTTATTTTGTAATGTGTTATAGGCTGTGAGGGTGCCTGCATGATGTCTTTCATGGTTGACTAGAACTACTAACTGTCTTCTGTGTATTGTCATGAAACAAGAAAGGAAAACATGTGTGCCCTGTCGTCTAAATCATCTTTGTCAATAGTTGTATTAGCAGTATAAAAAAAATGAGGACACAAACAACACACCACAAAACACTCAGAAATACATATACAGTAATACCTTGGTTTACAAGTAACTTGGTTTGAGAGTGTTTTGCAAGACAAGCAAACATTTCTGAAAAATTTTGCCTTGATATGCAAGCGATGTCTTGCAATAAGAGCAAAATGTTGTAGAAAAGTACCACCCGAATAAGGCTGTAGCAGTGCGAGCAATGAGTCTGTTTAACAACAATGCATGTCACATTGGATAGATTCCTTGTTAAGGTTTCACGAAATGAAAAAGATTCCATTGAGATAGCAGTGATTCCGTTAGTGATAGTGAAAGTCGTCCTACACAATAATCCACCTCTCTCTTGTCCCCCCTCCCCCCAGCCACAAAGGTACCGGTAATTGGTTTATTTTTCTTTATATTTTGTACAGTATTATATTACAGTACAGTATTGTAATCATTTTTA
>NW_017308393.1:146215-154322 GCF_000935625.1 Nanorana parkeri | reverse complement strand
ATACAGTAATACCTTGGTTTACAAGTAACTTGGTTTGAGAGTGTTTTGCAAGACAAGCAAACATTTCTGAAAAATTTTGCCTTGATATGCAAGCGATGTCTTGCAATAAGAGCAAAATGTTGTAGAAAAGTACCACCCGAATAAGGCTGTAGCAGTGCGAGCAATGAGTCTGTTTAACAACAATGCATGTCACATTGGATAGATTCCTTGTTAAGGTTTCACGAAATGAAAAAGATTCCATTGAGATAGCAGTGATTCCGTTAGTGATAGTGAAAGTCGTCCTACACAATAATCCACCTCTCTCTTGTCCCCCCTCACCCCAGCCACAAAGGTACCGGTAATTGGTTTATTTTTCTTTATATTTTGTACAGTATTATATTACAGTACAGTATTGTAATCATTTTTACATGATTATTTTTGGGTTGTGGAATCATCTGAAATCATTTGAATTTTCATTATTTCCTATGGTGAAATTCGCTTTGATATACAAGCGCTTTGGATTACAAGCATGCTTCCGGAACGAATTATGCTCATAAACCAAGGTATTACTGTATACCAAAAACAGAAAACACCAAACACCCTGCATACATTACAGCACACACAAGTAATAAAGAACACAACTAGGGTATTGTATATGTCCTGGGGTCACCTGGCCACCCAAATCTACCCTCCACAACTCCCTACCTCTAAATTAACTGACATCACATGGATGGATTTTGTGGTCACAGCAGCCATTTTATTAAGTACAATGCCAAATAACTTCCTTAAAGGATAAGTTCACCTTTTGCAAAAATTTAAGAAATGCATAATTAATAATATATACAAAAATATGCTTTTCTTTAATATTTGCATTCAAGCCTGAAAAGCATTGCAATTGTGATCACTCAATCAGAGCTGCAAATGTCAGGCTTCTGCACATTCTCTCCCAAGCAGAGCTTATACAGAGGTACGGAGTTTCAGTTAGGAGAGATGGGGGAAGGGCGGCTGAACTTCAAACTGCAGTTAATCACCTCATAAGGCATCCAGCCGCCCTCGCTCTAGATAGTTGCGGGAATATGGGCAGCTCTACCAGGGCAGGGGAAGGAGCGCACTATTCCGGGCCCTGAAAGCAATCTGGTGGTAGCTGGATACTGGATAGGAGTTTGTATACTTAAGATAAATTCGGAATGGTTAGGACTTTCAAATATGATAATGCCTTTGGTAACCTGGAATAGGGATATTGAGATTGCAGAGAGGCTTGCTGGTATGATAAAAAAAAATAAGGCCTAGCAAATGAGATTTGGTTGCCTTTTCTTTGATAATAGATATTATATTACAGTACAGTATTGTAATCATTTTTACATGATTATTTTTGGGTTGTGGAATCATCTGAAATCATTTGAATTTTCATTATTTCCTATGGTGAAATTCGCTTTGATATACAAGCGCTTTGGATTACAAGCATGCTTCCGGAACGAATTATGCTCATAAACCAAGGTATTACTGTATACCAAAAACAGAAAACACCAAACACCCTGCATACATTACAGCACACACAAGTAATAAAGAACACAACTAGGGTATTGTATATGTCCTGGGGTCACCTGGCCACCCAAATCTACCCTCCACAACTCCCTACCTCTAAATTAACTGACATCACATGGATGGATTTTGTGGTCACAGCAGCCATTTTATTAAGTACAATGCCAAATAACTTCCTTAAAGGATAAGTTCACCTTTTGCAAAAATTTAAGAAATGCATAATTAATAATATATACAAAAATATGCTTTTCTTTAATATTTGCATTCAAGCCTGAAAAGCATTGCAATTGTGATCACTCAATCAGAGCTGCAAATGTCAGGCTTCTGCACATTCTCTCCCAAGCAGAGCTTATACAGAGGTACGGAGTTTCAGTTAGGAGAGATGGGGGAAGGGCGGCTGAACTTCAAACTGCAGTTAATCACCTCATAAGGCATCCAGCCGCCCTCGCTCTAGATAGTTGCGGGAATATGGGCAGCTCTACCAGGGCAGGGGAAGGAGCGCACTATTCCGGGCCCTGAAAGCAATCTGGTGGTAGCTGGATACTGGATAGGAGTTTGTATACTTAAGATAAATTCGGAATGGTTAGGACTTTCAAATATGATAATGCCTTTGGTAACCTGGAATAGGGATATTGAGATTGCAGAGAGGCTTGCTGGTATGATAAAAAAAAATAAGGCCTAGCAAATGAGATTTGGTTGCCTTTTCTTTGATAATAGAACACTGCACAAAATTCTTGGAAGATTTTTTGAATAGCTTGTGGGGAGGTATTATGGTTTGTAACTATTAAAACCATATCATCTGCAAATAAATCTATCCTATGTTCCCTATCGTATGCCAGTTATATTTGTCTGCGCGGAAAAAGACTAAACCAGGGTTTCCATTAATAATGAAAAAATAATAGGGGATAGAGGTCATCCCTGACAGGTACCACTGGTTATTACCAATTATTAGACAGCATGCCATTTGTGTATGCCCTGACTGAGATTAGTATATAAGGAAAGAACTAGAGTCAATACTGCATCAGAGAATCCACATTTTTGCAGGGCCATATGCATAACGAGATAGAGGATTCTATCAATCAACTGCTCTGGAGAAGACCAGAGAAGGTGTTTGTCCAAGTGCTAAATGTCTAATCAAGTTCAGCGAGCATTGGGTTCCATCTGTGCCTGTCAACCTCTAACAAAACCGACATGGTTGGGGGAGATGTGAGCTATGAGTACATCTCGAAGCCTCTTAGCATACATTTTACTCTCTGAATTTAGTATTGATGTTAATCTATAGTTGCCTGGGTTGGAAAAATCTTTTCCTGGCTTTAGTATGATGACTACAATAACCTGTATCATCTCTATAGCATGATTTAAAATGGTGGGAATGTCACTGGCTCCTGGAGATTTGTGCATTGAGAGGGTGAATTTGGTGCAAATAATTTCTAGGTTCTTAAAGGGATGAGACAAGTCAGTTAACTGGGTCTTAGGAAAGTGTATGGAGGTTAAAATAGGTTAATCATGATAAAACATCCTCCTAACTTGCGGAGCCCTTCCTAGACTGTCACCAGATGATATTGAAGCCCTGAATTTCCCCTTCTCTGAGCAAGAATTTCTTTTCGCTGTCTCTGTTTTGAATGTTTGCAAAAGTCCTGGTCCATACGGTTTTACTGTCTGGTTTTATAGAACATTCAGAAAACTCCTGGACCTTTTTTATATGGACCAGCATTTCCTACCAAATCTCTAGAAGCACAGATAACAGTCCTTCCCAAACCAGGCAAGGGTCTAACAAATTGCGGGAGCTTTTGCCCTATTTTGCTCATTAATGTCAAACTGTTTGTGAAGATCCTGCCTCTAGGATGCAGCCTCTTCTCCCCAGTATTGTCCACCCAGTACAAACGTAATTTGCCTCAGGTGGACAAATGAGAAATAAAAGCACTGTTAAACTCATCTCTGCAGCTCGTAGATGCTCTATTCCTTTATGCCTTTTCTCCGTAGATGCAAAGAAGGCATTTGACAGAGTTCACTGGTCCTTCCTGCAATCCACCGCTACACACTTAACTAAGTACTGGCCCTTCTAAACCCACTGCCAAAATTTTAGTCAATGGACAACTTTTTTGCTCACTGTCTATTCATACTGGAACGAGGCAAAGTTTCCCGCTGTCCCCTTTATTGTACATTCTTACAATGGAACATCTAACAACTGCCCTATGTAATAACCCCTCAATTTAGGGTGCACATCATCATAAACTTGCCTTATATCTAAATGACCTCCTGTTGTATGTTATGACAGTTGTAGCACCCCAATATTAATTTGAACATTCCATTTTCACCATATTTTGATGAAACTCTTAGTTCGACGCACAAGAGGCTGCCCTGACACCAATCAGTTAAATTTTGTTTGGGCCAAAACAACATTCCAAAGCAAACAAATATCTGCTCATTTGGGCCTGTGATCTTTATAGTCACAGGCCCAAGAGAAGCACTAATTACCTAAGAGAAGTACCAGGCATAACCTTATAACCTTTTTATGGCTACAATAATGAAAAGTCAACAACAGCGTGCAACATCCAAGAACAGTTCCCTTTTAACATCAAGAAAGAAAATCTTTGCAAGCCTTAGTTGGAGAAAGAGCCATTCAGATCCTTCTTCTGTTGCATTGAACTGGACTCTGTTAGAACTTACAAAACCCAGGACTGTTAAGTATTCCTAATTTTCGCTGCTGTTATATATTTGTCTCTTCTTTTTTTGTAACATATTTTTCTGTATATTTTTTTCCTGAACCGTTTCTTTTATTGAAGGAGGAGCCTAAAAATCCTTAAGCTTACCTCTACGCTCTAAATAAGAACTTAAAGGAGAACTATGAGATGAGTGATTTCCACTCACCTCATAGTTCTAGCCGACCTGTGACAATGAGACTGTCACAGGTCGGCTCAGTAGATCGGGAGGTGAGCGAATATTCCCCTCTCCCCGCTCCGATCTGCCAGCGCTGACTGGCGGAACCGACGGGGAGGGGGTGGGTACAGCTGGCTCTGCCTTTAGATAGACAGAGCCAGCCATCACTCACGCAGCTGGGCGGATCTCGACATCGATGTCAGGATCCGCTCCGGCTGCGGCGTCTCAGTATACCGTGAGCTGTAGCTCGTTGTATACTGAGCTTAGGGTAACGGGAGGACACTAGTTTGTGTCCTCCCGTTACCCTAAGGAGAACTATGGGAAAAAACACTGACCCCATAGTTCTCCTTTAAAGTATCCTTGCCTCTGTGAAGAGCGCTACTGTATAGTGAAACCTGTCATATTCCTGTCTGAATGAACAGTAGTATCATAGTCTTTAATAGAAAGAGAACACAAACACAGTGTGCCTCCCTTGTGTAGAAGTTTTTATTAATAAAAAGGTAAAAAACAATAAATGTACTCACAAACCAGCTGTCAACATTTAGCTTTATATGAAAAGTCTTGTCAGCACTGGCAAAAGCATCTGAACAGCACAGCTTGAACTCTGCAGACTGGAGCATGGATCCTTCAAACTGCATGTCAGCCTAGGTTTATGCGTTTCCTAGGCTGGCATGCAGTTTGAAGGTATTTTTTACCTTTTTATTAATAAAAACTTCTACACAAGGGAGGCACACTGTTTGTGCTCCCTGTCTATTAGATATCCAGTTTCCCTGACTGTCAAAGTGCTGCCCACTTGTGGAAGTTGCTGTTCATGTATTCCTAAAGATGTGAAGAATATGGAGCTAGTGGGACTATAGATTTGGCATCATAGGCTTTGTTTAAGTTTTTGAATTGTCACAGCATTTGCTGAGAATGTATAGAAAATAAAAAGATAACCCCCATAAGGATGTACTCCTTGGAAATCAGTCAAACATACTTGGCAAAAATGTGTAACAGTTTATTAAATAACAATACAAACACATGAGTTAAAATGTTATGCATGTGTCCTGCTATTTTGTCTACACCTTATTGGACACAGATCAGTTACTGGAGAGTCTTTTTCAAAGGCTGTCTCTCCACAATCATTACACAGAAAATGACGTCAGCATGTCATCACGACCATATCCAATAACATATAAAAACAGCCCATAGCGTAAAACCATTAAATTAAAAAAACTCCTTTATTTAAAAAAAACTACTCACATAAAGAAAGTTGACATAAAACTTCAAGTAAGATGTATGCCCGACAACTCTTTCTCTGTGTCACCTTATTCTATGGGTGTAAAAATGGGTGAAAGAGGAGCTGTGTTGCCAACCATGCAATCTACAACCCACGTCTGCGAGACTCCGCCCTATGCATTAGGAGTCACAGATAAAATCAGAGGATTATAAAACTGACGGTCTCCATGGCAAACAGGGATGCTCCCTCTCATCAGGTGCAAGCACATGATGAAACACCTCTGCTCCACCCCTCAGCACAGACCCAGCATATTGCTGATCAATGTATCAATGGGACTGCCGTTCACAACATCACATAAATAAATCTGCAACGGGTATAATAATGTAGTACTACTACCAAAATCTGAATGATGTGCTGTAAATTAATCAAATTCCAGGATCCACACAGAGTTAGTGTATACTAATAAATATGAAAACAGATATATGTCCACACGTCTCTCTAATAATATGAATCTCATACCCTCCAATACATGGGTGTGGCGGAGTGCACCTTTATTCAAACTCAAGCAAAACAAATGGCAAACGCACTCATCAATTTGTTACCAGCTTTAGAGAAAGGTGCACATGGAAGGGCCTAATACAGTACAAACAGCAAAAAGTTTTCCCAGAGGTACCGAGCATAATAGAAAAATAGTTTTAAAAAGTAGAAAACAAAATGGAAAACAATTGGGCCGAGGTAGCAGTGACAGCTAGCTCCGCCCAACTGTTTTCTATTGGCCAGGGCGGTTCTGCTGCTGTCAGAAAAAAAAAAAACCAACATAGGAATGCATAGCTAGATTCCTATTGGCTATTTCTCTTTGCAATAGCCAATAGCAAACTAGCTACTGCACCTGTCCTCTGCTGCTGTCAATCACTAGACGGGGACCTGATGGAGAACTTCAGGTCCCCTCTGATGATTGACAGCAGCAGTGGGTGTGTGCAATAACTAGTTTGCTATTGGCTATTGCAAAGTGAAATAGCCAATAGGAATCCTTAAATGATCTTTAAAACCACAACAAATATTGTAAATGTGTTCGTTAATTCTCACTCCCAGTTTTCTACTCATTCTACCCACATATAAGAAACTGCATGTGCACTGCAGTGCATATACAACCCCTACAGTGTCACATGAAATGAATTGATCTACTGTATATTAATTTCCTCCCCATGAGGCGAGAATGAGAAACGTTTCTACTTTTTTAAGTTGTTACATGCGTACCTGCATCCTTACACTGGCAACATGCATAATATCGTGTCATGTTAAGGAATTTAATATTTTTCTTTTTCATAGGTTGATCCACCACATTTGTATCTATTCTCTGTCTCAAGGGATTAACTCTCCTGTAAACTATTTTTGGTTTTGTTGGCAATATTGTTTTCAGTTGCTTATCTAAATGTAAGATATCCAGGTTTTTTTTATAATTTTCTCAATTTGGCGATATTGAATGTTGAAATCAAATATCAAGGGCAGATCATACATCTTGTTGTATTGTATTATGTCCTTGTTGTATTATGTCCTTGTTTGTTTTTGCACATAATCATTTGTACTTTCTTCTCACCTGCTTTTTTTCTATCTGTTGATCCAAAAACCCTTTCGCATATCCCTTTTTGTATGAATCTCTCTTTTAACAGGTTAGATTGTTGTTTATATTCAATGTCTTTGGTACAATTCCTTTTTAGTTGTAAACATTGACCCCTTAGTATACTTCTAAACAAGGCTGGATGATGACAACTGGTCATAGGTATGTAACCATTTCAGGTCAGTCTCCTTGAAAAATGTTCTTGTGCATAATTTATTTTCTTCCACAAATATCTCTACATCAAGGAAGTGTATCTTGGTTTGGTGGACCGAATAATTTAACACTATGTTCTTATTGTTTTTGTTCAACCTTGCCAGAAAATGTTGTAAATCTTAATTTCCGTTCCATTATTGCCTCTGTCTCCCATTTGAACATAAAGGCGTTGGCCAATTTTGCCCCCATAGCAACCCCCCCATTAAGCAAATTTAGGAGATACCATAATCAACCCCAGGATATTCCTACATACAACTATTACAATCTTCTGAGGAGAATGGAGGATAATGAGAGAAGAGATTCACCACCTCCTTTTTTAGGGAGAGGACGGTATCCCCATCAAGACAGAAGGAAAAAATGACCCAAAAGGAAAACAAAATGGGAAGAAAAAGGCAGAGGGGCTGTAGAGCTGGAAAACGGTATAAAAATAAAATGCTGGTATTAGGGGAAGGAGATTTAAATTTAAGTTTGGTGAATTTGACATGAGAAGAGATGGTAGTACTGGGCCAAGGACTAAAATATGCTCCACCTAAACAATTGAACAAATTTGAGACCTTCATCTCAGTACATAAATTCATTAGAAGATTAAATCTAAATTCCCCTTATTAATAATAACAAACATGTTGAATTGTTTAAGAAAACGATAACCCAGGATA
>NW_017308393.1:144887-145588 GCF_000935625.1 Nanorana parkeri | reverse complement strand
AAAAAAAAATTGTGCTAGATTGGAAACATAGGGGGTTATTCACAAGACTGCCGTAGGCAGCCGAGTGAATAACCGACCAGAAGTGAAGTGAGCCAATTGCTGTTCGGCTATTCACTTCAGCTTGTACGGCTGATTTCAGCCATACACCGACTAAAATCAGCCGTACATCGTCTTGCACGGCTGGCTTCGGGTTGGCCAAACATGCTCAGCATGTTCGGCCGACCCAAAGTGCAGAAGGAGTTCGACTCAGCCGATCCAACATCTGGATCGCTGAGCCGAACCTCCGGCAGGCTACTCGCTGCTGTTCGGCCTATTCTCCTAGGGGCCGAACAGCAGTGAGTGAATAGCTGAATGCCGCCGAGGGGCATTCGGCTCGGCTATTCTGCTCGGTAACTCTGTGGTAGAGGTAGAAAAGAGGTAGAGTCTCCCGCCAAAATGACTGACAGTCATTTTGGTGTCACCCCCTCTAAAAAGTCGGGCACTCGGTCATGGACCGAGAGCCCGACAGTGTCAGGAGAGAGGAACGGACCCGGCAGCATACCTCATCCCGCTGGGTGAATGTCCCCTCTCTGCTGGCGTCCATCAGCAAGATGGCCGCGGGCAGGCGTCAATCAGATGGCCGCGCATGCGCGATGACTTCATAGCGTATGTGCGCGGTGACGTCACGCGCACATGCAATGACAAAACGGCAGGGGGGACGC
>NW_017308393.1:139789-144242 GCF_000935625.1 Nanorana parkeri | reverse complement strand
TGATATAGAGACCTGGTGGATTTATAAAGGAGGCACCTTAGTGCCGAAGGTGTTAAATGTAGACTTGTTGATCTTGTTGACCTTAACTGTTTTATTAGTGATGTAAAAGGTTTGGGGTTTTATATGCTTTATTTATGTGTTTAATATCCATTTATGCCATCTTCCCATATATTGGAGGGTATGAGAATCATATTATTAGAGAGACGTGTGGAAATATATCTGCTTTCATATTTATTAGTATACTTTAATTCTGTGTGTGAATCCTGGAATTTGATTAATTTACAGCACATCATTCAAATGCTGTTAGTAACACTACATTATTGTACCAGTAGCAGATTTATTTATTTGATAAACAAGAAAAAAAGAAGAACGGCGCCTTCTCCTCGTATAATACCGTTTATTGGTCCATAACAAAAACAGAATTTAAAAATACTCACAAACTGTGTCTTTAGCAAAACATTTCTAAATAACTGAATTAAACCGGCATAATATAGCAATCTACAGCCGAACAGTGGGCCAGAATATTTTTCTTGCTGACGTGTTTCTAGGGCTAAACCCTCTTCATCAGAGCAAGTTTAGACTGACTGGCTAGATTTCATTATATATGTACTTAAGTCACACTGGGACACATACATTGGCTCATGCACAGAATCCCACCCCCAAACATGACCATCCCCTTGTTCACATGATATACGTGATTCGTTTGTGAGAAGTTGTTGCTTAGTCTCCGGAACTTGTAAAATCTGCCAGCGGGGACACAGGACGTGAACATCTCCGTGGAGTGGAAATGACGTCACGTCAAGCAAAGTAATCTGGAAGGCTACAGGGAGACAAACCAAACGTCTCCATTGCCTGGAAACACAAGGGGCGAAGCAAGATAGATACATAAAATGAAATAAGGGTAGAGAAGCACGCACATATTATCTGCAGGCAATAAACGGAGACTTAATACATAGAATATATATATACACATATTATATCTCCATTACAGTGTCATGCCGCTAAAGGAAGGCATGAAGTGGTGTGTGAAAATTGTGCACTGGAATGCAGGCTGGCTCCCTGCGTTCAGGGATGGGAGGGTGCGTGGAGGTGCATTGAAATCAATGGCAGCGCTACCACCCCCCCGGCCTGCAGTGCGATCGCCTGCATCCGGAACGCAGGCACATTAGTGCCTGCGTTCCGGTCCAGTGTGATCTTCAAAAAGCACAACCGCACTCCCCTCCCGCCCCTGAATGCAGGTAGCTGGCAGGAGTGCATTCCATTGTGTTCCAGAGGCCGAACGCTCTGGAACTCTGGAGACTTTGTGGTGTGAACCAGCCCTCACTGTGGAAGGATAAAGAGTGTGGGACAAATTGGGACAAATCTTGAGCACTTACGTGTGATTCCACATTTGTGCACATCTGAACACGGAATATAAGATTGAAGTTTCCAGAGGGATATTATTTAGGATTGATATTTACAAGAAAAGCAATTGTGAACACTTTGATTGCATATATTGTTTAGCGCATATTTATTATAGAGATTTGCTTATTTATTTGATTGTTCTAGTTGAAGCGCAGCACATTCATTATTATAATTTGATACATTTAGAGGATAACACTTCTCATAGTGCTTGCAGCTGCACAGGGTTTGTTGCGAGGTGCTATTTGTCATTTGTACACATTTTGTTTTCATTAATTTGAGGAGAAAACAGATCTGCTTTTCAATGGGCACACAGACATTTAAAAGAATGTAAATTACATAAATTTCACAAAATAAAACAATAGTATGTACATATGGGTCTTGTATACAGTACACACATTTTAAGGCTAGAAAGTCTTTAATCGCTGTCAAGACTCCACATTGTTCCCTAGTAAAGTTGGCAGTATGAATGTGTGGGATATGCCTATGTTGCAATCTAAATAGGTTCATGACTAGAGAAATGGGTCTCTTGAGCAAACAGAATGCCCCTTTTAAGTCTGTGAAGGTCCTTCAGTAATGACGAACACAAAGGGTGCTAGGGGTGTATTAGGACCCCTAGCATTAATTGAAACTAGTTTGATGATCATAACAAAAAAAACTGAGAGTTTCAGATTACAGAAGAGGTGATTTGGAGGGTCACATGACAGCAGACTCAGGTGAGTAGAAATAGTTGTTAGAGGGGGTTTTTTAAAATTGTAAATGAGTGGGATCAGGGTTGTTAAGAGACATTGAAGAGAGGCTGCATTTACCCGAAGAAGAGTTTTAACATTTACATATGAAAACTGTGTATTTGACTGTTTACGTTGCCTAAACATTTTCAGAAGGAAACCTTATAAGTATAACATTTTTCTTACACATAACATGTGCTATGGACACTGGCAGGTATTGTGGACCCTCCCACATACAAGCTATCGGCCATGTACAAGTTCTGCTCATGCCCATCTGCTTAATCTGATATTTAACCTACAACACAGATACCTACTTCTGCAGTTTATTTTGAAAATAGTATTAACAGGTGCAAGTAATCTGATATCATTTGAGTCTACAACCCTTCCAGGCAATCACCATTAATATCTGTTCCTTATTCCTTCTCAGCTTGAGTGTAATCCTCAACTCTAAACACAGCCCGGCATTCGCTGTGTAGTAGGGAAACTTCAATTCTTAAGAAGGGGTCTATAGAAATAAATAGCCAGCATGGCCTCTGCAGTGTTTATATTGAAAGCACAGCTGAAATCTGCATGTTCAGTAGAACTGAAGGGCTGCTGTACGGGCTATTCGTTTCATGGATTTTGGTTCACAATAACCCGTACAGCTCCCGAAGTTGGCCGATTGGCTCAGTCGAGCTGAAGACATATGCCTCGGCTCGACTGAGCCGGGGTGAAAGGCGAAGCTGGCCGAACGGCAGGCCATTGGCCAGCTGACAGCCTGCTACTGACAGCTGGGCTCGGGGAGAGAAACACTTCCTCCCAGAAAGGTTTACTCTGCTCGATCGAGCTCTGATTTCTTTTTGTTTTCTTCTGACATCTGAGCCGTTGGCTGCCGTCAGTCAGAAGAAAAAAACAGCATAGGAATGCATAGCTAGATTCCTATTGGCTATTTCACTTTGCAAAAGCCAATAGCAAACTAGCTATTGTACCCGCCCACTGCTGCTGTCAATCAGCAGAGGGGACCTGACGTTCTCCATCAGGTCCTCTCTAGTGATTGACAGCAGCAGAGGGCGGGTGCAATAGCCAGCTTGCTTTGGGATATTGCAAATTGAAATAGCCAATAGGAATCTAGCTATGCATTCCTATGCTGTTTTTTTTTATTCTGACAGCAGTAGCTGTCAGAATACAAAAAAAAAAAAGAAACTTGCAAATAGCAAAGAAGCTATTGCTTACTCTGCTATCTACCATTTCAGTGGGGTGCTCTTTCCCCACGTATTACAATGAGAGTTTAGCAGAGCCGGAGGTGATATGAAAGCTGACTCTGCTGAGCTCTCATGGTACTGACAGTTCAGCATCCCCTGGTTACTTGGTAACCAGGGGATGCTGATCTGTCAGTACCATGAGAACTCAGCAGAGTCAGCTTTCATATCACCTCCGGCTCTGCTAATCATTTTCTATTTATTTTTTATTTTTTTATACTTTTTTAAACTGTTTTTCTATTCTGCTCGGTACCACAGAGGTACCGAGCAGAATAGCCGAGCCGAATGCAGCTCGGCAGCATTCGGCTATTCACTCACTGCTGTTCGTCCCCTATGAGAATGGGCCGAACAGCAGCGAGTAGCCTGCCGGAGGTTCGGCTCAGCGATGTTGGATCAGCTCCTTCTGCACTTCGGGTTGGCTGAGCATGTTCGGCCAACCCGAACCCAGCTGCAACAAGCCGATGTACGGCTGATTTCAGCTGATATACGGCTGAAATCAGGCGTACAAGCCTGAAGGGAATAGCCGAACAGCGTTCGGCTCACTTCACTTCGGGTCCGTTATTCACTCGGCTGCCTATGGCAGTTTTTTTAATAGACCCCTTAGTTATGTGCGTGTACAATATAAGATCATGCTATTCATGTTTGTACACAATGAACCAAGTTTTTGAAACCCTGGAGTATGGGACTAGTGTTTAGTGGTAAAGCATAGATTAAAAGGTAAGTATGGTATACACTGAATGGATTTTGAAGAACGAAACCGATTTTGGAATGTTCTTTCATCTTTCTAATAGCTGATGGGATCAAACTGATGATCAATTTTGACCGTAGTGATGACAAAATTCAGAGCAGTGAGTTGGAAAATGTTTCTTGATCTAACGAAACTCTACAGTGAATGTGGTTTTCATTCATTCCAAAACTAAATGTTAAATCAAAGCAAAAATCAAACAAAATTTTGAATATTTATGATTGCATACCTAAACGATTTAATTAGATTTTTTTTACAAACGTTTGTTCAAAAATCTACCAGTGTACATCCTGTCTAAGGTCTTAAAAAAATTTTCAGTGCTAAGGAAACCTTTAGGGTTG
>NW_017308393.1:138965-139326 GCF_000935625.1 Nanorana parkeri | reverse complement strand
GTTCACATCTGAGCGCTCCTGGGCCGCGCGTGTTCATGTTTGCATACCGCGTTTGCTGCGCAGCCCTATTGATTTCAATGGGGTCATATCTGCATGGCAAACATGGCAAAAAGGCTCCTGCACATTTTTGTGCGACCAGTGGCCCCCATTTCTTTCTGCTATAGAAAGCCATGCGATTTGTGTTCTGCATTTGGGGTCCCATTAGAAATTAAAATGCACATTTTTGCTTACTTGTGAAGGCGCATCAAACACACACAAATACATCTACTGAACCAAAGGGGTCCAGGGGCCAAAGCTAGCCGAAGGATTAGCCAAAGCTACGGCTAGATCCTTTGGCAGCTTAGTGAATAGACCCCTTAGA
>NW_017308393.1:138169-138780 GCF_000935625.1 Nanorana parkeri | reverse complement strand
TTAGACTGGAAAATGTATGTATAAATTATGTTCTTCTGCATTGCTAACAATTTGCCTTTTAGCTTCTGAAACTGACACCCACCAGTGACCATATGACAGTCCTTTTAGGTCAGGAATCTGTGAGAAAATGTATTTATTTCATTTAATTTCAGGTATTTATATAGCGCCGACAATTTATGCAGCGCTTTACATAGTTGCACATTCACATCAGTCCCTGCCCTCAAGGAGTTTACAATCTAAGTTTGCATATACATACGGGGCCAATTTAGACAGGAGCCAATTAACCTTCGAGCATGTCTTTTGGAGTGTGGAAGGAAACCCACGCAAGCACAGGGAGAACATGCAAACTCCTTTGCAGATAGTGACCTGGCCGGGATTCGAACCAGGAACCCCCAGTGCTGCAAGGCAGAAGCGCTAACCACTAATGATGTTATGTAAATTTATTTTTATTGGCAAGTTTTGGGCATTAAATTATGTTTGACTATAGCTCTGCCACATTCATAAAGCATCACCATGAGCAGAGTGATAAGAAAACTGGATAATAGGGAGGGGCAAAATACAGCAACATGTATGAGTCAAATGATTTAAACTGAGAAACAATAGCAATACCA
>NW_017308393.1:137776-138105 GCF_000935625.1 Nanorana parkeri | reverse complement strand
ATTTCAAATTACTTTTCATCTTGTCTGAACTAAATACCAATTGTTTCCTTATTCCTACAAAATATCAAAGTTAATAAATGTTTTATGTGCCAGAAACTGTACAGCAACTAGTGAGTTAACTCTCAAACATATGGAAGACTTCAAAGCAAGTGATAAGATGAACAACATTGCCTGTGTGTAGATTAAAAAACCTTTGCAATAATGAATGGATTGATGTATGTGTATACATCTGCGTATTAACCAGAGGGTAAAACAGCGTGAAAAAGAAGCTATAAAGGAACAGTACATTTTCACTGAAATCCCTCGTTAAATTGACAAGCCTTCTGCAC
>NW_017308393.1:134696-135553 GCF_000935625.1 Nanorana parkeri | reverse complement strand
TATATAGCGCCGACAATTTATGCAGCGCTTTACATAGTTGCACATTCACATCAGTCCCTGCCCTCAAGGAGTTTACAATCTAAGGTCCCCATCTCACACATACAAGGCCAATTTAGACAGGAGCCAATTAACCTTCCAGCATGTCTTTTGGAGTGTGGAAGGAAACCCACGCAAGCACAGGGAGAACATGCAAACTCCTTTGCAGATAGTGACCTGGCCGGGATTCGAACCAGGGACCCCCAGTGCTGCAAGGCAGAAGCGCTAACCACTAATGATGTTATGTAAATTTATTTTTATTGGCAAGTTTTGGGCATTAAATTATGTTTGACTATAGCTCTGCCACATTCATAAAGCATCACCATGAGCAGAGTGATAAGAAAACTGGATAATAGGGAGGGGCAAAATACAGCAACATGTATGAGTCAAATGATTTAAACTGAGAAACAATAGCAATACCACATATAATAAGAGGATGAATTGGATTATTATTAAACATATGTAACAATAACAAAATATATTTCAAATTACTTTTCATCTTGTCTGAACTAAATACCAATTGTTTCCTTATTCCTACAAAATATCAAAGTTAATAAATGTTTTATGTGCCAGAAACTGTACAGCAACTAGTGAGTTAACTCTCAAACATATGGAAGACTTCAAAGCAAGTGATAAGATGAACAACATTGCCTGTGTGTAGATTAAAAAACCTTTGCAATAATGAATGGATTGATGTATGTGTATACATCTGCGTATTAACCAGAGGGTAAAACAGCGTGAAAAAGAAGCTATAAAGGAACAGTACATTTTCACTGAAATCCCTCGTTAAATTGACAAGCCTTCTGCTCAAACTTATGACA
>NW_017308393.1:129281-134487 GCF_000935625.1 Nanorana parkeri | reverse complement strand
ACACACACACACGCACACACACACACACACACACACACACATAGAAAGTATATTTTTAAAGTAGGGTGAGCACAGCAGAATTTCATTTTTATGATTTAGATTTACAGGGTTTTATTGAGGTAGCCGATATATAAACTACAGAAGCTAAATTGCCACACTCGGGGCAAAAGCTAAAACTACAATGCATATTTAAAAGCGTTGTTAATTCAATGGACGTAGGACATTTTATTATATAGCAAAAACTTGGAACAAAGGCATAGTGAAACATGGTCATGTTTAAATTTGGACATCAATATGGAGAGCCTCTTCATTTTCACGGTTTACATTGAGGTTGCTTTTGCCATACAATCAGACATTTTGCATTTATCTCTGCAGCAGTTTTGTAGAAATCAGCTGTATCGGAACTGCAGTGGTGATGAATATCACCTTTGCTCTATGCATGGTCTCTGCTCAGAGTGATTATCTGACAGCACCTGGAGTGAATTTTGTGTTGTTAAGTTGTAAGGTTAATCCAGACAAATGCGGACTCTGTGAAAATATGTTATTAGGTCTAATTAGTGCACTCATATGATTACGAGTTTCTTTTTGTGATGGACAGTGCTCCTTCTGTAAACTAGCTGTTTAAATATTTTCTCAAGCGCAGTACATTCTAATAGCATAGTCAACAAATAAATATGCTTCTTCAGGGGGTTAATGTTTTTTACAACAGCTCAATGTGTTTCTTTCAAAGGCATGACACTTTTTTTCATTTGTAAGTAAGTAAACCCTAGCAATTTACTCTTATTTGCTCACCTAGTCTGTTAAATATACCACTGAAAGCATTTTCTTATACCTGTTCAATAAGTGTAAAAGATGCCTGTGCTGCATTTGTATTTACATTGTTTCCAGAATACTCTGAGTACTGCAGAACCCCTACCCTCTATGTTAGGAGGATTAGGAGAGGGCAAAGTGTTCTGTAATCCTGTGCTATGGTGACAATGCTGATCCTGCATAGATATACTACAGTGTTGTCATCCTAGTGTTACTGGGAGGATCACCAGCTGAAAATAAAGTAAACAATCCAGAAAAAATAAAGAAAAAGAAAACTAATCGGTTTATCGGATTACCACACCTAAAGATGGTGAGCTGCAATATATAACATTTTTGTTCTTGGGGTTTGTTATGCTTTAATGGAAACTTGTAGGCTGCCATTGCTGAACCCCCCGCCCTTTTTTTTCCAATGCCAGGTTCCTAGCTGTCATAAGAGTAACAATTACATTAATATGTTACTGTCATGCATGTAATTGACTTTTATCTGACTTCACTTGCTGTGTGCCTGTTCCAAGTTAGTGACTTTTAAAGCATCCAGAGGGAATTAGTACATCCATGAGAGGATCAGCATTCTCTGAGCACAGGGTACTTTTAACCATAAGTTGACAGGCTGCTAATTATTTTCAAATGCTTTAACATTCCAAATGGTTATGACTTAACTCGATGTGAAATTAAATGCAGATGCTTAAACACTTAAAACAGTAATATTAAATATATTAAAAAACATATATAGCTTATGTTTACCTGGTTGCTATGTGTGGTCCAGGGAGTCTGTGTGGTCCAGGGAGGCTTTATGCCTATAGCCATTTTAGAATCTTTTGCGTTGAAGGATTTGTTGTGTATACAATATTGATGGGTGTATACATTAACTCTAATTTTATCTATTTATTTGTATAAATAAAATATATTTTACTAGTAAGATATATGTGCAATATGTGTTATTCATGCCTAGAGTAACACCTTAAAAGCCCCACTCTAGGTTCACAACCTGAGCCAGCACTACAGGAAGAGGAACTCAGCTGCAAAGGGAAGTTCTCCCCCAGCATGAGAAGAGATAAGGATTTAAAAGGAAGAGCAGCAAAGAGAAGGGAAACTACCATGGATTACAGTAAGGCACACATTACAGTATTGTTTTATGTTAAAGAATCTGAGGGTTTAATGTCACTTTAATGTACTATAATGTGCCTAAACATCAATCAATTGCCTTGAAACTTTGCACAACCTAACTTCTCAGCTTCCCAACCCTATGCTGGAAGTTTCATGGATTTTGGTTTTCTACCAAAAACAATCATTTTCTATTTTTTTTTCCACCTTTTTAACTATTTTGCTATTCTGCTCGGTGCCACAGAGGGACCGAGCAGAACAGCCGAGCCAAATGCTGCTCAGCGGCATTCGGCAATTTACTTACTGCTGTTCGGCTTCTATGAGAATAGACCGAACAGCAGCGAGTAGCCAGATGTTGGATCGGCTGAGTCGATCTCCTTCTGCACTTCCGGCCGGCCGAACATGCAGGGCATGTACGGCTGACCTGAACCCAGCCGCAGCAAGCCGATGTGCGTTCGGCTCACTTCCTGGGTTATCGTTTTCTTAAACAATTCAACATGTTTGTTATTATTAATAAGGGGACCTAAAGCCACACTAATCTACCCGATGTACAGCTGATTTCAGCCGATATACGGCTGCCGTACAAACCTGAAGTGAATAGCCGAACAGCATTCGGCTCACTTCACTTCGGTCGGCTGTTCACTCGGCTGCCTACAGCAGCTTAGTGAATAGACCCCTTAGCTTAATGTAAAACGAGCTTAATGTATCATTATGTGTCTAAACCTCAATCAATTGAAACTTTGCACAACCTAAGCTCCCATCTTATTGAGTGACGTTAGGCTTGTATAGCCCCTACTTTCTTTTGTGCAGTGGCTATTAGAAATTTAAAGGGTTATGCACAAAGCATAGGTCAATGGTGTGGTGCAGAGTGCAGAAGTCTACGGTGTGACCTACAGTGCAGAGGTCAGTGGTGTGATCTACAGTGCAGAGGTCAGTGGTGTTGTCTACAATGCAGAGGTCAGCAGGGTATCTACAGTGCAGAGGTCAGGGTGTGATGCAGAGTGCAGAGGTCAGCGGGGTGACTTACAGTGCAGTGGCCAGCGGTTGGGGGGTTTCTAGTCTCAGGTGAAGCCTCCGGTCCAGCATGATGCCCAGCTGCCTCCTTGTGCCCTCACTTCAGGACCCGCTCTTTCTCTGCCAATGGTAGCCCTGCAGTCTTCCTCCAAGCCTATTGCAGCTGAAGTAGGCGGAGGAAGCTGCAGGTGGCCACCGAGGAGCCCGACTATTCAGAAGGCTTTCAGAAAGGCAGCCGGTGTTCTGTCGAAAACTCCAACTCCTCAACATCTCCAACGACCTGACTTACTTAGAAGTAAGAGGTTTGGCCGAGAAGGCTCTACTGCACGTGGGCCACCCGCGGCATTTCCCTACACACATACTACAGAGCAATAAAGTATTAAAATGAATTACAATCAGACTAATCCATCACGTTATTAATCTGAGTGTCCCACTTAATATGGGCACAAGCGGTGGCCATATTGAGTGGGGCAATTTAGATTAATAACGTGCTGGATTAGTCTGACCCTAGTTCATTTTAATATTTATTAAAATCTGTAGTATGTGTATTTTTGAAATGCCACGGGTGGCCCATGTGCAGTACAGCCTTCTCAGCCAATCCTCTTTCTTCTAAGTAAGGCATGTCGTTGGAGATCTCAGAAGTTGGAACTTTCTATAGAACTTAGATAGAGCTTTTCTCCTCCTTATGAGCTGCAGAGAGGATCGTGGCAGTGCAGTGTCTGTGCTGATGTCCCCGCCAGTGGTGACGTTCCTGTACTTAAGCTGATAGGATGGGTCGCAGCTGTGGGGACCTCAGCACTGCCTGCCACGATCCTCTCCGCTGCTCATCCGACGGCACCATCTCCCCACACCCTTTGGTGGCCAGCAGCTCGGGGCATAGCGGGATGGGACGGGCCGAACATTAGGCTGATTGTGTTTGGCCCGGCCCACCGGGAAAGTGCCGGGTATGCCCGATGGCCAGTCCGGCCCTGCCGCCAATGTAACTAACCTATTCACACTGACCGCCAATGTAACGAACGTTTTCACAATGATCACCAATGTAAGGAAGGTATACACCATACACATGCTTAAACTTACCTTCTTCTTGCAGTCTTCAGGCAGTTTTTTCTTTATTAGTAGGGAGGGGAGGAGGACGGGGTGGCGGCATTGATTTGCATATGAATTAGCCACAATATTTACATATGAATGGGTCACGGCTTATTGATATGCAAATCACTGCAGCCCATTCATATGTAAATATCTCGGCAAGGACAGTCCAGGAACAGCAAGCTCCGGAGAGAGCACAGAGTAGAGAGAGTTGGGTGAGGAGGTGTTTTTCCGCCCTCCCCCACCAGCGCACTTTAGTGTCTACTGTGTGGTACCGCCGGATCTGCTCAGAGCTGGCCATCAGGCATAGCGGACCGGCCCGAACACAATCAGTTGATCCAGGGAATATCCGATTGCCTTGTGGGATCAGAAAGGAATTTATTTCCCCTGTTGGAGCAAATTGAACCGTGCTTTATAGGGTTTTCTTTGCCTTCCTCTGGATCAACAGGTGGTAGCTGTGGTCATGGCGTTCTGTCTAGGCTTTTTTTTTTTTTTCTCCGCATCTCTATAGGTTGAACTCGATGGACTTGTGTCTTTTTTCAACCTGACTAACTATGTAACTATGAATCCAAAACATAAACATTTGTTTCCTTTGAGGAAATGAATGACATTTTTTTTAGTTTTCATTTGTTTCATCTGGAAACATTTTTTCTTTGTTGTGCACGTGTCTGGTAGTCACATATATAGAATGCTTGTCACCCAATGTTTGTTAGACTTGAGAACAGGAATTATTTTTGTAAATTGACCACTATACAAAGCACCCTGTCCCCATGTCGATGAGGACAAGAGCCTCTTTGAATGAGTAAGGGGTAGTTGTCATCCAAACTCATTCACTAAATCAACAGTAAAATTGTAAGTAAACACACAACACTGTAAAAAAAGTTATTTATTTTAAAAAACAAACAAACCCCACAACATAGGTTTTTGACAATTCCTTTATTTAAAAAAAAAGTCCATCGATGTAATCCACATGTCAATCAAGTGTCCAGCCGACTTGCTGAAAGAAAGAATAACCGACACCCACCAACACAACCGATCCCAACAAACCCTCGCCGCAAAATGACAGCTCTGACCCGAATGTCAACAAAGGGGCGTAACAAGTCCTGTGATGTCACCACTCGCTCCACCCCTTTGTTCACATTTGGGTCAGAGCTGTCATTTTGTGGCGAGAGTTCCTCGGGATCAGGCTTCA
>NW_017308393.1:127732-129122 GCF_000935625.1 Nanorana parkeri | reverse complement strand
CTCCGCTGCTCATCCGACGGCACCATCTCCCCACACCCTTTGGTGGCCAGCAGCTCGGGGCATAGCGGGATGGGACGGGCCGAACATTAGGCTGATTGTGTTTGGCCCGGCCCACCGGGAAAGTGCCGGGTATGCCCGATGGCCAGTCCGGCCCTGCCGCCAATGTAACTAACCTATTCACACTGACCGCCAATGTAACGAACGTTTTCACAATGATCACCAATGTAAGGAAGGTATACACCATACACATGCTTAAACTTACCTTCTTCTTGCAGTCTTCAGGCAGTTTTTTCTTTATTAGTAGGGAGGGGAGGAGGACGGGGTGGCGGCATTGATTTGCATATGAATTAGCCACAATATTTACATATGAATGGGTCACGGCTTATTGATATGCAAATCACTGCAGCCCATTCATATGTAAATATCTCAGCCAGGACAGTCCAGGAACAGCAAGCTCCGGAGAGAGCACAGAGTAGAGAGAGTTGGGTGAGGAGGTGTTTTTCCGCCCTCCCCCACCAGCGCACTTTAGTGTCTACTGTGTGGTACCGCCGGATCTGCTCAGAGCTGGCCATCAGGCATAGCGGACCGGCCCGAACACAATCAGTTGATCCAGGGAATATCCGATTGCCTTGTGGGATCAGAAAGGAATTTATTTCCCCTGTTGGAGCAAATTGAACCGTGCTTTATAGGGTTTTCTTTGCCTTCCTCTGGATCAACAGGTGGTAGCTGTGGTCATGGCGTTCTGTCTAGGCTTTTTTTTTTTTTTCTCCGCATCTCTATAGGTTAAACTCGATGGACTTGTGTCTTTTTTCAACCTGACTAACTATGTAACTATGAATCCAAAACATAAACATTTGTTTCCTTTGAGGAAATGAATGACATTTTTTTTAGTTTTCATTTGTTTCATCTGGAAACATTTTTTCTTTGTTGTGCACGTGTCTGGTAGTCACATATATAGAATGCTTGTCACCCAATGTTTGTTAGACTTGAGAACAGGAATTATTTTTGTAAATTGACCACTATACAAAGCACCCTGTCCCCATGTCGATGAGGACAAGAGCCTCTTTGAATGAGTAAGGGGTAGTTGTCATCCAAACTCATTCACTAAATCAACAGTAAAATTGTAAGTAAACACACAACACTGTAAAAAAAGTTATTTATTTTAAAAAACAAACAAACCCCACAACATAGGTTTTTGACAATTCCTTTATTTAAAAAAAAAGTCCATCGATGTAATCCACATGTCAATCAAGTGTCCAGCCGACTTGCTGAAAGAAAGAATAACCGACACCCACCAACACAACCGATCCCAACAAACCCTCGCCGCAAAATGACAGCTCTGACCCGCATGCCAACAAAGGGGCGTAACAACCCCTGTTATGTCACCACT
>NW_017308393.1:108815-127561 GCF_000935625.1 Nanorana parkeri | reverse complement strand
CTGCTCTGCCAGGCTGCTGCTCGGATCGGTTAAGGGGGACCCCATGCATTTTTTTTTCTTTTTTGGCGTTGGAGTCCCCTTTAAAATTCCTAACAGACCCAAAGGGTCTGGTGTAAATTGGGAATGGGTCTCCATGCTGTTTTTTTGTTTTATTGTAACGTTTAACAACAACAAAAATTTTCCAAATGACATCCGGAAAAAATTTGCATACAATTGGATTCGTTATTTCTTTCATTCGGAAATTTAGATGCATCCGAATGACCGAATTTGCCGATATTCGTACAAATTTCATTGGAACGCAACGAATCGCACATGTCTAATGTCAGCAAGATGAAAGTGATTTAGACTTATAATGCCTTCTCTGAGCATACCACATTCAGCCCTTATAAGCATCTTTAATGTGCAATTACAGCCATTGATATACTTTAAAAATCCTCCCACAGCTTCTTTCATAAGCATATGGAAAAGCTAATATTTGTTCTTCTGCCCAATGTTAAAAGAAGGTATTTATGATCTGTTAGAGTGGAGTGAAATGTTGCTCATCTAGTATTCCCCCTGCTGAGACTGCACTGAAATTTACTGTAATAAAGCCCAGGGAAAGGAAAACATTTCACAGACAAATGAAAGACAGAGTTCCAATGAGTTGCATAGCACACACATTTGGATTATATAGAACTCTGATTTACCAAGAGCACTGAAATTATGGCCTGGTTCCATCAGAATGCAGAATTTCATAAAGAGAAACATAACAGCTTTCTGAAAGGGAAAATATTGTGTATTGTTATGGACACTCAAGCCTATCGGTATAACAGGAGTTTGCATGTACTCCCTGTGCTTGCGTGGGTTTCCTCCGGGTACTCCGGTTTCCTCCCACACTCCAAAAAGAAATGCTGGAAGGTTAATTGGCTCTTCTCTAAGTTGGCCCTCTATGTATGCATGTGAGATAGGGACCTAAGATTGTAAACTCCTTGAGGGTAGGGACTGATGTGAATGTGCAACTATGTAAAGTGCTGCGTAAAGGGAGGGAGCTGCAATAGTCAAGACGAGAGATAACAAGGGAGTGAATGAGTAATTTTGCGGTTTCTTTGGTGAGGAAGGGGCGAATTTTGGAGATGTTACGAAGGTGAAGGCGGCAGGATTTGGATAGTGATTGGATGTGGGGAAGAAAGGTGAGGTGCGAGTCAAGGATGACACCTAGGACCTTGGCATGAGGGGAGGGATGGATAGTTGTGTTATCAATCTCAACTGAAATGTTGGGGGAAGGTGCACGGGCAGGAGGAAATATCAAGAGCTCCGTGCAGAGGGATGAGGGGGTGAAGGTGTAAATGCACAGGTCACAAACAGCTGGAAGATGGAGATAAAGGGGTTAATGTACAGAAGTGCAGCATGGATCTGACAAATGCTGTAGCTCAGTGGTAGGCAACTCTAGCCCTCCAGCTGTTGTGGAACTGCAAGTCCCATGAGGCATTGTTGACAGTTAAAGGCATGACTCCCAGAGGCAGAGGCATGCTGGGATTTGTAGTGCCCACCTCTACTGTAGAGAGAGATAAATTACAATAGAGGGTTATATAACACTGTTTCTGGTACTGGATGACACCAGTACTAGTTTACATTGATGCTGGCTGTAATCAGAAAGCCTTCTTCCCTCTCACACATCAATCAGTGTGGGCAGGGAAAGTGAGAGCTGGCTGCTAACTGCAATCATTGTGTGATGCTGTGTTGGTCATAGTGATCACATGGTACAGAGGCACTCTCATTGGCTCTGTACCATCTTTTTTGTGATCTGCCTAATGAACAGGGTGACCGTGTTAATTTAGTCGTCTACTGCATTTTGACATTTTAGTCGACTAAAACTGGACTAAAATGTTAGGAAGAGACGATTTGGGAAGAGATCCAATCAAAACTAATTTCTTTGGACTTCCAGTTCTGGTTCCATCATGAATGGATGGCTAATAGGTAATATGTGCAATAGAATTACAGCCAATATAGTTTTTAATTTTAATATTTTAGAGTTGCACTTCTGCTTGAAAGAATGAAGAATGTCATATCCAAGTTGTTATAATCAATACATAACTATTTACTGGTCATTTGCTGAAAATACTCAATATTATTATTTCATTATAAGACTTAGTTTAATTGTAAGAAATAAAACAACATGTTATTTATCACAACAGTAAAGTAGTAATAGGTTAACAGATGTTTATTCCAAGAGCAGGGCCGGACTGGGACTAAAAATAGGCCCGGTCATTTTAGACTGAGCAGCCCAATCACGTGACCACCAACAGGCCCCACCACTCATACTAATGTGCCACGCGTTTTTACCGCGACTCGCTGTAAAAAAAAACGCGCGAAAAACGAGCATTTCAGGGGGCTACCTGGCTGTATCTCAATGGATGCGCGTGGAAAATACGCCCCAAAGAAGCTCCTGTACTTTTTTGGGGCGTAGGGCGTTTTGCAGCGCGTTCCTACGCGCTGTAAAACGCCAAGGTGGGAATCATGCCCATAGGCAATCATTGGTTTTCACATGTTGAGCGTTTTACAGAGCTTAGGAACGCGCTGTAAAACGCCCAGGTGTGAACCAGACCTAACTAAACCCACTAGATTTTACTAGACAATCTACTGAAGATTTAGTCAGCTAAAATCTTATGATTTAGTCAACTAAAACAATTCAGATGACTAAAATATGACTAAAACTAAATGGCATTTCAGTCAAAAGACTACGGGGGTTATTCACGAAGAAGGTGAAGGATAAACCCGTAGCTTTGGCTCACTTCGGCCGCTGGAGCCCTTCGGTTCAGCCGAAACGAAGGGTAGCTGTACGGGCTATTCACAATAGCCCATACAGCAGCCGAAGGCAGCAGAACAGCACAGCTGAAGTCACAGCTGAAGCAGGTAGAATGGTCTGTCAAAGCACCAATCTCCCTGCAAAATGTAAACAATTTTTTTTCTAAATGGCGCGGGGTCCCCCTTTCGATCCATGCCAGCCCCCTTAGCGTGGGCTTCCCTCCAAAAGTCATACTTGGCCCTTTAGGACTGGTAGGAATGTTAAGGGGGAACCCCACCCCCGAAAAATGGGGAAATAAAAACGAGGGATACCCTGATGCAAATAAGCCCCCCTGCCCGTAGACCCACACAACCACCAGTCAGGGTTGTGGCGGAAGAGGCCCTTGTCCTCATCGACATGAGGACCAGGTGCTTTTCCAGGGGGATCCTGGAAATCACCCTCCCAATGCGGAGGGCAGGAGGCCTGGAATGGTGCAGGGAGGGGTGCTCGCTCATCCACCCCCTTTCCTGCTCTGCGAGGCCTGTGATCAGATTAAGGGTCTGGTTGTGAATTTTAGGGAGGACGTCACTTTTTTTTCCAAATTTTTTGTGGAGGGGTTCCTCTCAAATTCCTATCAGACCTAAAGGGCCTGGTATGACTTTTGTGGGGGAACGCCACGCACTTTTGTTTTGACAATTATGAGGATAGGGGGCTCAGCCGATCCAGATGTTAGATCGGCTGAGTCGAATGTGTTCTTAACTTCGGCTCAGCTGAACATGTTCGGCTGAACCGAAGGGAGCCGAAGCCAGCCGATGTACGGCTGAAATCAGCAGTACTCGGCTAAGGTGAATAGCCAAACGGATTTCGCTTTACTTCGATTCAGTTATTCACTTGGCTGCCTTTTGAAAAGCAGGACAACGCCTTTAGGTCTGGTAGGAAAGTTGGGAGGAACACCAAGTTAAAAAAAAGTGCGTGCTGCCTCTCCCCTGACAATAGGAAACTATTGGGCGGAGCTAGCTGTCACTGCTAGCTCCGCACAATCGTTTTCTATTTACTTTTTAAAACTTTTTTCACTCTTTTCCTGTTCTGCTCGGTACCTCTCACTGCTGTTCGGCATCTTTAAGAATAGCCCGAACAGCAGTGAGTAGCCTGCCGGAGGTTCGGCTCAGCCGATCCAGATGTTGGATCGGCTGAGTCGATCTCCTTCTGCACTTCGGGTCGGCCAAACATGCTGAGCATGTTTGGTCGACCCGAAGCCACACGAAGCAAGCCGATGTATGGCTGATTTCAGCCGATGTATGGCTGAAATTAGCCGTACCAGCCTGAAGTGAATAGCCGAACAGTGTTCGGCTCACTTCACTTCAGATCGGTCATTCACTCGGCTGCCCTCGGCAGCTTCGTGAATAGACCCCTATGTCTCAGTGAGCCGGGGGAAGCCGAAAGTACGTCTGGATCCTTCGGCTCTTTAGTGAATAACCCTCATTGTATTCTGATTTTATGTAGATTTTACACAGCATCCCAACTTTTTTGGAAATGGGGTTGTATATACTGTATCATCCCCTAACCAGCATACTAAGACTACATTGCTGGCAGCACAAGATACCACAAAGTATATTTAGCGCTACCCCTGAAAAGGCTGCCTTGTGAACTCGAGCCCTCCTGACCCGCTGAGGTGATGATCAGTTCCAATACCAAACCCAAAACTTCCCAACACACTTTCCAGTGGTAAAACAGGTTATCATTGGCAGGTGTTGGGCCCCAAGTTTATGGCTGGAGCGTTTTAAGTGCTGGGTGTAGAATGTTTCTTGCAAAACCGAATAGAATATTGAATAAGGGTGGCACAAGGTCTTCCGCCAGATCATGGAGGCTGTATGAAGTCTCTGGTCCCTTTAAGTCCCTGGTGGGCCATCGAAAGGCACAATTACCAGATCTCTTGGGAGAATCCAAGAATAATTCAGGATGCACACAGATGGATTCAGCCACATAACACTAGAGCACCAATTACTGGATGTCTAGACACTAAAATACCTGAGCATGGCATTGGATTCTGTACACTGTCACTTTAAGTCTCTATCTCTCAGCACAGGCTGTCACTTATACACTTAGGGCTTGTTCACACGATATTCTGTCCAGAACAGAACAGTTTGCTCCAGCAATAAAAATGCATCATAATGTATCCCTATGTGTTTTATGGGCTCCAGTTCACACAAGCGCAGTGCTTTACATTCTGGACAGAAAAAATACTGGATGTCACATCTTCTCTGGTCTGGAACGCACCGCAAGGCGCACGAACGAGTCAAAAATGCAACAAAAAAGCAACGAAATGCAGCTAACTGAAAAAAAAAGGGTATTCTTGCTCTGGAACGCGTCTGCAACACAGTAAACATGCATAAAAAACGTGCTGCATGCATTGCTCCACATCTGCAGATCTGCTCCAGATCTGGACCAGAAAATGGTGTGAACAAGCCCTTAGTCCAAATGCACTGCAGTCATGCTTTCTCCAGGACACAGTACCTTTTGCTCTCATCACAGTTTCTTTTGCAGCAGCTCTGTCCTCTTTCCCTTGCAGTCTGTTTATGCACACTTCTGGGAAGAAGAACACACACACACTCAGCCTGGTTTTTACTCTCCCAGGCTGCTCTGTATTATCCTCAGGTGGGAGACAGGTAGCCAATCCTCTCTACAGCAATTCAGAGCTGTCTCTCCCCTCTCCCAGGTGGTGGATGGGGCTAAAACGACCTGCCAGTCCATTAGAACTCTCCTGTGATGCTAGCCAATCAAGTCCCTCCTTGCCTCTGTTAGGGGTAGGCTTTCTCGTTAGCTACAGCAACAATCAATCAAAGAGCAAGGCTGCAGAGTCTCTCCCTCAGTCTCTGGGCTATCAAGCAGGGAGAAATCCACTGTAGTGTTACAAAGAGCAATTCTCTGAATATGCTATAGGAGCAATACTCTGCCTGTGCTACATCTATATCCAATTGTAAGTCAAGTGGCATTTTAGGAGGACATGGGGTGTACTTTTGGCTACTAGGTATACGTTTTGGGTTTAGGTCAAGGTTGGGTTGGGTTGGGTTGCTGAAAAAGCCAACCCATTTGCAGTTCATGGACACAGCAAGCTAATAGAGCCATAGCAATCAGATACCAAGAATACAATTTCTGCCCACTGAACATATGGTCAGGTGACTTAGGACAGCCAATGATGGGGGCTTTGTTATGTGCAGGATTTCCCAGCAACCATAGTGATAATGTACTTCATAAGGAAGCTGTGATAAGGAAAGCATAAGGTGTGCTGCTAGGGTTGCCACCTTTTCTTCAAGCGAAACCCGAACACTCTATTGACGCGCGGACATTTTTTGGGGAGATTGAGTTGTGGCTTATTCATATGTAAATAGCCCCACCATTTATATGTAAATATCACAGTTAAGACTATTTTCAGTGGGGGGGCAGTAGCACCTATCTTATGTAGCGCTTACCCCCGAAGGAGCTGCTAAATATGAACTAGGGCTCTCCTACCTGTTTTGCCAGCCACGGTCCCTTTTCTCAACTCCAGCAACACCGTCACTCCAGAATAGAAACAGGTTCGAGTCGTATGGTCTTTTTAGCATTTATTGAACATTAGCAACTAGGAGAGGGAGTTAGTGTTGCAGGATACCCGAGTAACAATTTAGAGGACTATGTATTCTTTCTTCGCAACAACTTGTATCAGTAGCACAACGGTCCTGTATGAGCGACCAGCGATATGTAGTAGCACAGAGAACAGCCAGGAATAGTCCAGGACATGAGAGAGCACGGTCACAGGACTTGTAGTGCACCAACTGGCTTCTCCTCTGTATAGAGACCAGAAAGGAGATCAGCGGGAGATCGTGTGCCTAACTCCCGCCCATCACCATTCACAGAGCTGCTGTGCCTGGCACAGCGGAGCCCTGGATAGGCGGCTGCGGAGGTAGGGGCAAACACTTGCATTTTTCCCACGAGCGGAAGCAGGGAAAAGGGGTATTAAAAAGCCCACGGCCTGGCCATTTGGATACAATGACCGGACAGAAGTTGGTTAAGGAGATAAGATTGCTTATAAGCATTTTAGTTACAGTCTTGCAGTCGCTGCCCATCCTGTTTTATGAATAAGCAGAAACGGCTTATTAGAAAAAAAGTTAAACACAATAAATAAAAATAACAAATGCTAAGCTAAAAATAATGTAGAAAAAATTTAAACCACAAAAATATAGTGGTGGCAGCTGGACAAATGGCTGGCTCTGGATCAGTATTTGGCTCTCAGCACTATCAAACGTCGCTTATGCCCATTTCTATCTTGTTCAGAATAACTTTGGCCTCTTATTACTTAAAAGAAGACCTTATGTGTGTCAGAGACCAACAGCAAAGCAAATCGGCTATACTTGTAGTTCTACTAGTATGTGGCCCCTGCTTCCTTGCTACAGCATGCTTTGTACCAGGAATGGGATGTATAAGCATTTCCGCAACTCCCCTGCTGGTCAATATCGCATCACTGCCAATCAAGCCCACTATTTAGATGTGCTCAGACCAACACCTGTTGCCTAAGAATTAGGTTAATTTTCTAGCACTTGACGCCAGTTTATGGTATTTCCTTCATTCCTGTTTAGTGACCAGCTTTTCCCTTTTGCTTATTCCTGTTTCTGATATTGCCAGTCAACTATATACCACACTAAAGTTCTTTTATTCCTGGTCAGCTGCCATCTGGAGAGGTGTGTGTGAGGGACACAACCTGGTACACCAACCAGGAAAATGCACCACTCCTTGCGGCTTGCTTTGGTGAACATCTTGTGTGTGATTAGACTCTGTTCTTCAGTCATTTTATGGGCTAACACCCTCTCCAACATGTTTATAGCACAGGGGGTCCAAAATCCATTGTTTCCATGAGAATCGAGTTCTCTCTGTGCTTCAGAAATGGACCATTAACAGATTACAGACATTCCTCTTTCTATTCTCACCTACAAGGTTCCTTGTAGCCAAAGCCATCATCTCTGCCAGTTGACAGTTTTATTGTATTCATCTTTATCCTCCATGTTGCTGCTTTACAGCAACATTCTTAGTAGCCTTTCTTTCTTTTTATGTTTTCTTGACTCTCAATAAATCAACCACATTTGGATTTTTATTGATTCCTTGTACAATACTTATTTTGAATTCAGCACTGGATAACTATTTTGGTTTGGTGGCTTTAATAAGGCAAATTTCTTAATTGATGTGTTTTACAGCTCTTTTGTATGTGTTAATGTTTTCTGTTCTCTTTCATTGAATTCATTAAGTAAAACTTCCAACTCCTTTGAATTGTCAATTTCCACCTCTACCATGATGCTATTAATACCCTCCACATTGCCTGAAATGTGCAGGGATGCAGTGAAGACCAAACTGAAAAGCAGTTTTTTATCAGAGAACCATGTGCAGATAACGCAAAGAGAACTCCTTGTTGCCATCACTGCTACAATGTCAGTGTCTGTACATACAAAATGCTGTTTAAAAGAAACATTTAAAAACTACTACCTCTTAAGCTACTACATACTACTATAAGCTACTACAGCTTATGGTCATAGGTGTTTCCCCTGCAGCTATGCCTCCAGTGCAGGGTAACCTTGCGCCATCAGGAAATGCAGCAAAGAGGTTCACATCCTCAAAGTGGAGCGTATTGGGCTCCCTCTGGGATGGTGGCAGTAGATCCCCCCCCTCACACACACACACACATTTTCCCCCTTGCATTGGGTTCCTCCTTGAAGCCTTCTACCATTTTCCTCCTCCTCACTGTCAGCCCCGAACACGGAGGCCAAACGCACTGGAACATGGAGTTTGTGGTGTGCACCGGCCTTCAATCTCCCCCTCTCCAGCAGTACATACTCACCTTCCTTTGCTCCCGGGAAAGATGTTCAGCTACTGAAAGTGAAGAATATCTGTTATCTTTGGAAATGGAGGATGTGAGATTCTCTCCATGTGGCAGTGCTGGTGGTTGGTAATCAGTCAAGCACTGTCGCATAGTGATAGGGAGAGAGTGATTCAGCCCTGAGCATTCTACTGTACAATGTGATGGGTTGCCATTCACAATGAATATCACTGCAATGCACTGCACATAGAGCAGATGCATTACTATGCAGGGTGGCAATGTGCATCAGTGTGCACATTTTGGTGCATGTTGCCACAAAACACAAGTGTGAATGGGCCCTTAAAGATCTTCAAAAAATATTTTGCACGCCTTGGTATTAATATGGCCAAAATAAACATTATTGCTTTAGCTCAATTGATGAAAGTGCATTTGTTCTTCACATATTTGAAAGCCTAAGCGATATTTTTGATATAGTTTCGCCCGCTATTTTGTTGCCCTACAAAGTACCACACTTATAGTAATTGCTATATCGAAACCATATGGATCCTCAAATATCACCAACAACCTCTAAAGAACATGATATACAGCATGGTCACTAACAAGCCCAAAATATTTCCAGGCGTAGAAAGATCGCTTTAATCTCAGTAACATGCAGGAAGTTATTTTGAAATAGTTTAAAGGATGATAGCGAGGTCATCAAAGGGCTTTCAGAAGAATGTTTTGACTAATGCTTTGCTGATCACCATGTGCCATAGCACGGCAATAATAAAAAAAAAAAATCAATGTATAAAAAAATTTAAAAAGTAATCTCCCCAATGGAAACAAACTGCACCTTGGGATTTAGGAGCCAATTTTTACCCAAGGTGGGTCAGATGGGTGGTGGGATACCCTCCAACTGTTTTGTAGACCTGGACGCAGCTTACTTCAGTCTAGCTGCCAATTGATTCATAACTGCTGTGTTTTCACTTAGCTAGTGTTTAAATAGGGGAGACCAAATTTTGGTCTTGCACAGGCCCCCTTGGGTACTATGTGAACCACTGACTTTAAGGGCCTGTTCACACCAGGGCCGTGAATTAATTGCACAGTTCTGTGCGATTAACGCATGGTACCGCACAACGCACTTACCATGCATCAACTGTGCAGTAGGTGTGTTGCGCTGCCTTTCATTTGAATGGCACCACATTTGCACCTCCCACCCGATTGACATCTGGTCCTGTTGTGAACAGAACCTAAACCTGAAATCCAGGCGAACAGCTAAATGCAGATATGAAAGAAATATAAGGGAGTTGTTTCACCTGCTAAAAAATTTGTATTTCTGTCCGGCCAATCCTGAGATTTACACATCTCTGCCACAAAGCTCAGCCCTGTCTTTTAGGTTAATTTTTCTCTGCTGAGCAGACCTGAGAGAGAAAGTTCTCTTTCAGGTCCGCTCCTCTGCTGATTGAGAGAAGGCAGTGGGCGGAGCAATAGCCATTCTGTTATTGGCTATTGCAATTGAAAATAGCCAATAACAGAATGACTATTGCTCTCAGGCCCGCTTCTCTTTTCATGTTTTGTTTTTTGTTAAATTAAAGGAATTTTTTTTAAGGTGTTGTGTGTTTATTTACATTTTATTTAACCCTTTAGTGAATGAGTAGGGGTACAAGTACCTCTTATTCATTCATAAGGGGGGTGGCTTCTGGGTGCCCCCTTTATGAAAGGGAGTACCTAGATGCAGATGAGCCCCCCTGTCCATAGACCCCCACAGCCACCGGGTCAGAGTTGTGGGGATGGGGCCCTTGTCCCCATTGGCATGGGACAAGGTGCCTATCCAGGGGGTCCCCCCCTGGAAACCCAACCTCCCAATGCCGAGGGCATGTGGCCTGGTATGGTGGAGGGAGGTGGGGCGCCTTCTCGTCATCTCACTTTTCTGACCTGTCAGGCTGCTGGCTGGTTTAAGGGTCTGGTATGGGATTTTAGGGGGGACCCCTTTTTTTTGTTAACTTGTTTGGCGTTGGAGTTCCCCCTTAAAATTTATACCAGACCTAAAGGGTCCGGTATGAATTGCCGGGAAACCGCACGCTGTTTTTTTTTGTTTTTGTTTTTTACATGAGGATTCCGCCATAACATTCCTACCAGATCTAAAGGGTCTAGTATGAATTAGGGGGGACCCCACGCTGTTTTGTTTTGTTTGTGGTGTCAGAAATTAAAAAGAAACAAAATAAACATGTAATGACACTTTTCTGCAATTAATTATAGTTGGTAATGATCATTTAACTCATCTGAAATTACCGAAATTCAGATTTATCCGAATCTAAATGCCGAAACAAATTGATTTTCAGACCCCAAACCCAAAAACATTCGAAACAAAACGAAAGGAAATACATATTTTGCCGGCTACATGTCGGGTATGGTTGTGGTAGCGGGCGGGTATATTTTTTTCTTTCAACAAGTCGCCGGCTGTCGTCCATTGTGAATGATGAGTATTTACATCACTGGACAACGTGATTGGCCTTGGGATTACATCAATGGGCATTTTTTTTTTATAAAAAGGGGGCACCCTTATGAAAGGGGCACCTAGCTTCCTATAAGCCCACCTGCCCACAGACCCCCACAACCACCGGGCCAGTGTTGTGAGGAGGAGTCCCTTGTCCTCATCAACATGTGTACAAGGTGCTTTGCCAGGGGATCCCCCCTGGCAAAGCACCCTTACCATACTGAGGGCATGTGGCCTGGTATGGTGCAGCAGCGGGGGCACGCAGCGGGGGCACGCACTTGCCCCCCCCCCTTTCCTGCTCTGCCAGGCTGCTGCTCAGATCAAGGGTTTGGTAAACGATTTTAGGGGGGACCCCATCCTTTTTTTTTGTTTTTTTGTCATTGGGGTCCCTCCTAAAATCCCTACCAGACCTAAAGTGTCTGGTATAAATTCGGGTGGGGGAGCCACATGATTTATTTTTTCTGTGGACTGTCAAAAGTTAAATAGAAAAAACATAAACATTTTAAATCACTTTTCTGCAATGAATTTCCATTCAGAAATATCGTTTAACGGAAATTCGGATTCGTCCAAATGCGAGTACCGAAAAAATTCACTTTCTGACCCGAATCCTGAAAAAACGAAATAACGAAAAGTCCAAAACGAACTGAAACAAGTTTTCTACAGGCTTACATGTTTAGCTCCTAGCACTGCTTCTCCCTGCCACATTGTTAACTCTGCTGCATAACATGCTGATACCAAGTCAATTGTAGGTACTTATACTGCTTCCATTTAATAAATACATTTAAGGATGTATTATTGAATACAGAGCTGCATTAACCTGAATCTTTTATATCTGCTTGGAGTTCAGCTTTCAGTTTAGTGTCCCATACCAGCAGGTACTCAGTAAATGGCTTTATAAACTGCTGCTGACTGGGAGGGATAAAGAGCCCCTCAGTCCTACTGCCTGTCTTCTCTCACTTACCTTCCCTGTTCTAGTGCCAGCACCTCCTGCATCTCCTGCGGCTGCAAGCACTTCTAGGGCACTTCTAAGTGTTGAATCTTGCAGTACATCACATGACTGCTTCTTCTATTTAAACTTGAGCAGGGCACACTTTTATATGCTCAAGCATAATGTCAAACTCTCCCTGAGCTACAGAAATTGTTGTTTGAAGGCAGCCTAAACCTGCACCATAGCCCGCATCTGCAGCCCAGCCATTGCTGCACGATTTGTGGCACCCCAACCTGGTTTCTACTGCAACTTCAGCCAAAGTCTCTTCCCCTGCCCCCCCAAGCCAGCCACTGTGAACCTGCATCCAAAGACTCCAGTGCACCCCAGCCTGGTCTCCACTGCATCTGCAGCTCAGCCACTGTTGCACCCACAGCCTAAGACTGTGCTGCAGACCAGCCTGGTTTCCCTGCACCCACAGCCTCTGGTGCTCCTCAGCTGCTCTTCTGCTGCACCTCAGCTGTAACCACAGTCTCAGAAGAAGCCGCTGTCTCATTCTCTCAATTTCTGCACCCGATGGAAAATGCAAGTGTCATCTTGGCATGAAAAGCAGTTAATCTTAAACTGGGTTTTTTTTTTATTGTCAGAGCAATAAAAATGTGGAACCACTCCTGTTTACCACTATATAACATATTAACTATATAACAATTAGTTAAAATCAGTATTTATTACATAGGAAATCTTAAAACTAACACAAAGATACCAAAAATGCATAAGCAATTACAAAGTGCGATATTTAGTACATATAAGTTCCCCCTGGCTCACAATTACCTTATGATATGATGAGCCAATTCTATTTGTTTCTTGGACCAGTGGTCCCCTTCTTTAAGTGTAAATATGAAGGATTTTTTACATAGCACAGTGGAGTGGATTTACTAAACCCTACCAGCAAATAAGCTGTTTACTTTTCAAGGGAAGTTTCTCCTTAGCTTAGTGAATGTGGTGAAGTTTTTTCTTTTTTTCCTTGCAGATGATTGCGTATTCTGTGCAAAGTGAAAATTTTCCACATTCACCAAACTAAGGCAAAATTCCCCTGCAAAGTGCAAACTCCCTTGGAAAGTGAACAACCTATTTGCTTTTAGTAAATCAATCCCAATAGGTCAGTAGATTATAAGAAACAAAACATCATCCAAAAAATATATAGCATTGCATGATATTATAAATATAAGATGTCCTACTAGATAATATTACCTTCAGTGCATGTGGTAGTAACATGCACATATTGGGGGGAAGGTGGGCTGCAGGGGATCTTCAGGGAAACCTAATATGACAACTTATATTTATGGAGGAGCTGAACATACCTGGTTTCAGTTCAAAGGAGGTTTGCCAGACTGCTCTGAATGTTAATCTGAACCGTGACGTGCCTTCTATGCTGGGTAAGGCATTCCCCAGCCCCACCCCCAGTCCAGCAAAGCTCCTCCTCCATCTTGTGGAAACCCCGCCCCAGCTCAGTCACCAAGGTATGTGGGAAGGAGGAAGGCAGGAGACAGGGTGGAGCCACCCTGTCCCTCACTTGCTCGACACTGGTGAGTCACTGGTGAGGCATTGAGATTAATGTCCTCACTGTTTTTGTTTTTTGATTGGACAGCTTGGATCAATGGTCCTTTGCCATTGGTCCAAACCATCCACAGAGCTCACGCCTCTAACACAGAGTAGAGACTGTGACACCTCTTGCCTCACTAGTTAGGTTACACAAGCAGTGGCAAAGCCAGCTGCTGTGTAACCTAACTACCTGTCAAAAGCCTGATGCAACGCTGCCTGTAATTAACAGCACTCATGACAGGTTACACATAACATGACAGGTTACACAGCGGGGAGGCTTTCCCTGCTGTGTAACCTGTTACAAACCACTCTGAATGGAGAAAAAACTGTCAGCTCCAGACTTGAAGCTGACAACTTTTTTTTTAATAATACTTGGTGAGGCTCTGCCTCACCTGCCTCTCCTGACCGCAGGTCCCTGAATCTGAGCCCCACTGAACTAAATGGGAGCTGAATCTTTAAAACCAATTCTGTCCATTTTCAAGGCCAATAGACAAGGAATTATCAATTGGGAGTTTGCACTGCCAGGGGGATTTTGTGCCGATGCAAAAACAAGTTTATAAAATGCAGTTTGGCATGGAGAAGCTCTTTAAAAAATATTTAAAGGGCAATTTTCCCTGCAGCTAGCTTTTTTGCTGCAAAAAACAATGGCATGGGGGCGCCCCAAATCAAACAAGGGGCACAGGGACATAAGCACATAAGCAGATTTTTCTAAATGTTTGGCAGGGAGCAGTTTTTTTTAATAATGCTTAAAAGGCAGCCTTAAAATGCACAATTCCTTTGAATAACATGACATTTACAAAGAAAAGAAACCATTTAGATTGTCTGTAAATTACATTTACAATCTGCTTTACAAAACAGCCAGGATTCCATTCATCTATACAAGATATTCATGAATTGATATCAATTTGATATATTGTTAGGGGGTTTAATTACTCTAGGATTACTCTAGGTATTACTGCATATAATTTTAGAGTATTATGTAAAGTACTAAATTGGGTCCATAATTTTATATATGCCTGGTCACACCATACCTGTTTGAGGATTGTGCTAGCCCTGCCCTGTATTATATCGTCCATCTCTGAAAAGGGTGAATATTATCAAACAATTACATTTTTAAGAAATGTACAGAATTAAAGGTAGCTCTATACATAAATTGAATGGGGTTATTCATTATAATGTACTGACCTATTGTCTTATGTATTTATAAAAAAAAATCCTCTGGTTTTATCCCTGAGGAAGAGAACCATTATGAAACACCCTTTCCTCCATACTAGTACATTTCCAGTCCTATTGAGACAGGAGCTGAGCTACAGCCCTTGTGCTCTGGTAAACTACCGAAGGAAAACATCTTCCACGAGTCTAGACACCCCAAACACCTCTGAGAGGCATTTCAAGCCTTCCCCTATTCTTTTTTTTTTTTTCCATAATAGTGTTTATTGAGAGCATAAAGAATACAGCAGTAACACGTATACATGTATAGAAAGGCTACTTGCATCACAAAATGTACGTTATAAATCGGTAAAGAAAAATGTAGTCTTACAGCTTCATATAGCACGCATTATACATAAGTAGGTTTCAGGAAGGAACGAACATAACACTCGACACAGATTTCTACGTCACAATCGATGTTGGCATATACCGGGGGGGGCAGAAATTCAAAGCATGTCACGATAAGTGACATGGAAGGTTGCGTGATTGCAGGATAATGTGTGGGGATAAAGTGAACAGAGTTAATAGACATCTGACGATGAAACGAGGAGAAAGAGCAACATACTTGAAGGAAAGCTAACCATCAAAAATGAGAGGGGGGATATTCACGCACTGAGAGAGTGGTTCTATACCAAATTAATTTTGTCCAGAGTTCCACTTTAATATGAGCATGAGTCAGTCTTCAGGAGCCATATTTGTATTCATTTTAGTTGTTTTCACTGAGCTGTGTATAGCCACCTTTGTTTCGCCCTGGCTTCAGAAAGCAGAACTGACATAAATGAACTTTTCCTCTTATCTGTCTCACCTTGTCTCAAATTTAATCCACTTTTCTTCTTTCTTTGTAGTTAGGATTAGCATCTGTTCTCTGTTATTGGTCTTGTTTTCGCAGTCCATCTAGTCAGATGTTAGTGTAAGATATGCATTGACGATGATGTGAAAAGTGATGCATGTGACACAGGCCATCCAATGGTCAGAGAAGAAAAAAAAAAATGCTGAAATATGACGATACAAAAACATTTTTTTTTCATAGACGGCAGTCTATTGATACTTTAAAACAGGGACCAATGCATATTGACTGATACCTCATCTCACGTCTACAA
Source organism: Nanorana parkeri (assembly GCF_000935625.1). Taxonomy (NCBI): domain Eukaryota; kingdom Metazoa; phylum Chordata; class Amphibia; order Anura; family Dicroglossidae; genus Nanorana; species Nanorana parkeri. The sequence goes on along the minus strand of NW_017308393.1, from coordinate 111,643 downwards.
ACATACCATATTTAGCCCTATTCCAGAATTTATTTTGCTTCTTTGAATGCCTGTTATCTTTTCCAAATCAACCTTTTGCTTTCTCTGTTCCTTAGTAAGAACTGTTTGTACAAGTTCCAGTTTCTGGCGTGTATAGTCCTGCTTAGCAAAGAAAGTGGACTAGCATGATTTTTCCTAAGGGAATTAAAAGTGTCAATGTTACGTTTTCTCTCAAACAACAAATTGGCTGTAACACCAGCGTTACGAACCATTACCAGGTTGAGTGGGGGCTAAATACTCTAGGATACAAGTAAGTATAAAACTTTTTTTTAATTGTCGGTTATTTTTACAACCCCTCCTTTCTATGACGAGCGTGGCTAAAATTCTGTATAAAAGAAAGGGAAAAAGAAAAGGATATAAATGTTGAAAAATAAACTGTTTTCACTTTGTTAAGTTTTAAAACATTTATTATTAGCCAGTTTTATTATTACCCAGTTTTTTGGTAAAACATAAAAGATAGGGTCACGTTGGGTAAATAAACACCAAGCATGTCAAGCCTTAAATTACGTGTGCCCGCAAAATCGCAAAAAACGACCATACCCAAAATTGCCCATAGGCAATGCTTTTACTGCTTATTAATTTAGTGGGTTATTAACTATAGAGCTGAAGGATCCAGCCATAGCTTCGGCTGATTCTTCAGCTCACTTTGGCCGCCAGAGCCCTTCGGTTCGGTCGAGGATAGGATAGTGGTGAACGGCAGCAAGTGAGCTGACGGAGCTTCGGCCCAGCCAATCCAGATATTGGATTGGCTTAGTCAAACTCCTTCTGCACTTCGGCTCAGCAGACAAATGTAAACAGTTGGGTGGAGCTAGCGGTGATGTCCGCATTTCGGCTCAGCGGACAAATGTAAACAGTTGGGCGGAGCTAGCGGTGATATTGTTAATATTTTGCCAGCATCTGTGAGAATGTCATTCTGCGGCAGCAATTTGTTGCGTTAATTTTTTTATTTCACCAAGTCGTCGTGGACAATGCTGGAGGTCGTGATTGACCCTGGATTACGTCGGTGGATCCATCTTTGGGAATTTTTTTAAATAAAAGGACTTGTCAAAAATCCTTTTTTTTATAATGAAAGAATTTTTCAAAAGTCTGGCCTCTTTTTTTTAATTTAACCCTTTAGTGAATGGGTAGGGTACAAGTACCCTTTACTTATTCACAAGGGGGGCTGCATCTGGGTGCCCCTTTATTAAAGCAGTACCCTGATGTAAATTAGCCCCCTGCCCGCATCCCAAACCCAATGCCCCAGGGCTTGTGGGGAAGAGGTGATTTACAGGGGTGACCCTATGAGAATAGGGGCAAATGGCAGCAAGTGAACTGTTGGAGCTTCGGCTCAGTCGATCCAGATGTTGGATCAGCTGAGTCGAATTGTCTCTGCACTTCGGCTTAGCTGAACATGCTGAGCATGTTCAGCTGACCGAAGGCAGTCGATATACATCTGATTCTTAGCCGATGTACGGCTGAAATCAGCTGTACTGAGCCAAAGTGAAAAGCCGAACACTGTTCAGTTCAGTTCACTTTGGCTCAATTATTAACTTGGCTTCCCTCCGGCAGCTTTGTGAATAACCCCCTTTGTGTTTTTTTACTTTTTTTTATGTGACTTTAATTCTTTAAACTTTTTTTTTTACACTTAACGCTATTGTTATCACATAGGGGAGATAAGAAGCCCCCTATGTGATAGCACAGGCACAGTGACAGGTCCTCTTTATGGAGACATCAGGGGTCTCTAACACCCAAAATGTTACCTGGGGACCCCCAAAGAAGCTTATGAAGCACAGATCTGTTTCACCAGCTTCTTCTCTGGCTACAGGAAGTAGAGAAATGACAGCTGAAGGCAGAAGTGATGTAATACACATCACTTTCGCATTCAAAAATTGAAGGGGAGAATAGCAGGTGGAAGAACGTTGATCTGCCTCCGATCTCAGTACAGTGGTCCTGGGCCCACACGCAGGGACAGCTGAGCCCAGGATAGCCGGCAGAGGAGGGGGTTGGGGCCCGCATACTCCTTGGCACCATACAAGCAATTGGGCAGATGTAGAGCTGCCCGAACACTTGTGTGTAATAGCTGGTGTTCTGCTCGGGCACGCTAGAGCAGAAAAAAAAAGCTGTTCATATAAGGCGACCTGCAAAAAGGCACTTGCTGTCTGTCCTTTTATTTACAGGTGGGTGGATAGCAAGTAGTTAAATAAGGCAAATACTACCTTGGTAATGCTAAATGATGGAACTCTCCATAGTTAAGCTTTTCTAAGATTTTCTGAACCTGCCTATGCAACTATTTATTTGTGACAGATCAATCTGTTTTCATATCTCTAACATTTACGTTGAACCACACTCAAAACTGTTGGAAAGTGGAGCCGTATACAGTATGAGAAACTCTTCACACTGGAAATATTTACAATATAAAATCTTGGACAACAAAAGCAGGTATTAAACACGCAGCCAAGCATAAAAAGACAAAAAAAATTGATTGAATAAACTTATAGTGGATTACATAATGTGGAAATGACAGGACAGAAGTTTTTCTCCTTATTAAGGAAACTGACATTTGCCTGATTGCCCAGCAGAACTATATTTAAAACTCAGGCAGGTCCAGTGCTAGGTACAGTGACAACAAGGACAAGTTACACCTTTTTATTCAGGTAAAAGGCATAAAATTAGACTTAAATGGACATGTGTATATATACACATACACACACAGCGAATCGGCATTTGAGTGCCTTCAGTTAAATTTTTATATTTTTCTTGTACTGTCTAATAATTAACTTTGCAAATCAGTTGTATTGTTTTACTTTTAA
>NW_017308393.1:105376-108682 GCF_000935625.1 Nanorana parkeri | reverse complement strand
GTTATCACAAACAAAATTAAATTTTTTAGCACAATGTTCTTGCTGTTGCGAAAGGTTATCAAACAGAAAGTTATGAGGGCTCTGTAAAGTGGCAAAATGCTTTTATGTGGACACCCAAAGATCATACACAAGCTTAAAACATTGCACTACAGATGTGTCTGGTCATAACAAGTATGGTTTTAGAGGATGGGAAAATATATAACATTTTAATATTAAGCAAACTTCAAAAAATAATGATAAAAATATGTTTCAAATAGTGTAGTGAAATGTATTAAACTGATTACATGAAGTGACTTTTTTTTACATTAGTTTGATTACCTTTTTAAAAATAGCAATCTTTAATGTTAGTTGGTATTTGATTTTTTTTTTTTACACATATCCTTGTAGAAAAAAAAATAAAAAAACAAAAACCTCATGAAAGCATGTTACATGAAGTTGTTGCACTGCGTTCTTCTCCCTTCAGTTGAACGGTGGAAGAAGACATATGCTAGAGTAGAACAACATGAAGAGCTATTGTGAGAATCAGACAGCAGAAAAATATCCAGATAAAAACATATTATGCTGCATTTTACATATTTCTGATATATTTTTTTGGCAGGCCAGAAGTAATTTATTTTGAATTACCTTGAAACAAAACAACAGAAGAAAACAATGTTTTACAGAATGGGCAAAACACAATACTAAGATAAGTAACATCAATATCTCTCAATAAAACCTAATATAAATTACAATGAACAAATATAATAAAGCTATTCCTTAATTGATTTATGTCTAATACTGCCAATTGTCAGCAATGCATTAACATTATTGATTCACCTTTTCTGAGCATGTTTCCTTGAAAGTTTGGTCAAGCCTGTTTAATGCTTATTTCAAATGATCATATCAAGGGAAACAAAGGCTGTTGATTTACAAAAGAATAAATACAACTGTTCATTTAGCAATGTGAAAAAGTGCTATAAAAAATTTGGTGTTTTTTTTTTATTTCCCAAGGACATGATTGGCTGCTAAGTTTCAATACAGCTTCTCCTTATTCATACGCTAAGTGAACATTCTTTTTGTAAGTGTATACTCTCAACCCCTTAATTAAATCCACCACAATTAAGCACGCATAGGTGAAATAACTGGGTGAAAATTTGGTGAAGTTCCCCCTTTGCTTTTATTAAAGAAATCATCATTATCTGGTAGATTCCTATACCAGAAATATATACCTTTAAAGCAATGCATTTCTATACCTTGCTCTGCTTAAACATAAACCAGCAACATTAAAAAGGCCATATCCACTGTTTTTTTTATATTCTGTGCTAAAAATAAGTTCCTGCTTACAAGTGAAACAATCTCTAAAAGTATTGAAAGCTATGTAAAACTAATTACCCCCATTAGGCATAAATATTACAGTGTCAGTTCTTGAAGGCTTGCTTATTTCACAAGATCTAAGCTTGTCCTAAGATTAGAAATAACATTTATGAAAGAATGCAAAGTAATATTCAAACTATTTTCAACCTGATTAAATAATTCTTGCTTGTTGGTATGTTAAAGAAAACAAATTTATGTTGTGGTGTAGTTGTTCAAGACCGAACATAATGATGTTTGCATTTTTGTATGTAAATGTTAATATGAAGAAAGGACATATGGGGCACAGACAAAGGACATGTATACAGTAACTATAAAACATTATTTAATTTTGCACACTAATTGAACCTAAAATAAAATGTCAATACATAATTGAAGTGAAAGTACACCCACTACAATTGCAATAAATAAAGTTAAATATCTCTTTTAATTTTGGGTGCAGTATGGCAGGAGTGCATGCTTTAACAAGTTCATATTGCGGTCTGTAACCCCAGAGAGGTGATTTCTTTTCAATTTAGTCTGTCACTTTCTGATTCTTCACTCTGACATAAATTATTAATATATTTCTACAAGAGTCCATTAGTGCAGACATATACTCTATAGTCAGGAATGTAAAAAAAGAAAGCCTTTATAATTTTCACAGAAAGATGATAGTGATAGTACAGAAAAAAATGATACACACAAAACAAAAAACAACACTTAATAAAATACTGTAAATAAAAGGAGAAAAATAAAAAGGTATTTAATAAGATAAATTGAGAGTCTGCACTTTGATGAAATGTCTGACATTTTGATGGTTTTGCTGTGAACTCAATTTCACAGGATTCACAGGACTGCCCGTATCCCGTAGGGGGCAATCAATCTCTGGCAAAAGGGATAGCTCACCCTGATTTAATAAAACCAGTCATGATATGTACCTAAAATATGCATTCTTACATGGCTCAGCATGAAGTTTACATCAACATGGGGTGATTTTTTATTGTAATTATTGTACATTTTTTGGGTTTAGATCTAAGTTATTACTATTAAATATAACCTTATACTTTAATTTAGCTAACACATGTTCACAATAATATAAAATACATTTTAAATAACTCTTTCAATAGTATAAATAGACGCATTCCTTTATGATTCCTTTGTAATGCTGGAAATCTGACACATCTCTGATACACCTCTGAAATCCTGCGGAACCTCTTGTAGGCTAAACATATGCATGCATTAGTTGTTAATATTTTTGATACCGAATTGTCCACGTACAAGCATTATTTATGATGCACACAAAGAGGCTTGCAGACTGTGAAGTTCTGCATCAAAAAGTGTTATGTGTGGAAACCGCACTTTTAGGGCCCATTCACACCAACCGGTGTGCCTGTGCTTGGCTCATCACAGTTTACTTTTTTTAAACTTTATTGAAATGTCACAAGTGACAATTCATTAAGTTCTATGGGCACAGAGTGGTGCGAGGCAATTGTACCGCGTTGCATCTCGCTGCACTGAAACAAAAGTACTGCATGCAGTACTTTTTGTCAGTGCACACTTTACAAATGCACAATGTTGCGGTGGTGTGAACAGTGCGGATCCGAGACAAGGCAAATTGCCTTGTCTTGTGTTGGTGCTTTACTGGAAAAAACAGCCAGCGCAGCCCCAAGACACCTGGTGGGAACCCACTCATAATGAAAATGCACATGACAGCACTCTACTGGCACCCAAATGTACTCCTCTAAAGTCACTGAAGTGCAAAGATGACATTCATATTATTTGGAGAAAAAAATATTCTTTATTGATTGTATTAGTAACAATTCATATGATTATTTCTGGTTAACTTAATTTTTTATTTTAAACCTTGTGAAGGCAAACCTTTTTTCGTGGTGAGGGGTTAGACTCTCTGTCTAATTTTTTTTACTGTTTGTGTCTAGTGACTAAAGTTGGGCTTGATGTTAAAGTCGAACGTTAGTT
>NW_017308393.1:93689-104713 GCF_000935625.1 Nanorana parkeri | reverse complement strand
TGATACACCTCTGAAATCCTGCGGAACCTCTTGTAGGCTAAACATATGCATGCATTAGTTGTTAATATTTTTGATACCGAATTGTCCACGTACAAGCATTATTTATGATGCACACAAAGAGGCTTGCAGACTGTGAAGTTCTGCATCAAAAAGTGTTATGTGTGGAAACCGCACTTTTAGGGCCCATTCACACCAACCGGTGTGCCTGTGCTTGGCTCATCACAGTTTACTTTTTTTAAACTTTATTGAAATGTCACAAGTGACAATTCATTAAGTTCTATGGGCACAGAGTGGTGCGAGGCAATTGTACCGCGTTGCATCTCGCTGCACTGAAACAAAAGTACTGCATGCAGTACTTTTTGTCAGTGCACACTTTACAAATGCACAATGTTGCGGTGGTGTGAACAGTGCGGATCCGAGACAAGGCAAATTGCCTTGTCTTGTGTTGGTGCTTTACTGGAAAAAACAGCCAGCGCAGCCCCAAGACACCTGGTGGGAACCCACTCATAATGAAAATGCACATGACAGCACTCTACTGGCACCCAAATGTACTCCTCTAAAGTCACTGAAGTGCAAAGATGACATTCATATTATTTGGAGAAAAAAATATTCTTTATTGATTGTATTAGTAACAATTCATATGATTATTTCTGGTTAACTTAATTTTTTATTTTAAACCTTGTGAAGGCAAACCTTTTTTCGTGGTGAGGGGTTAGACTCTCTGTCTAATTTTTTTTACTGTTTGTGTCTAGTGACTAGAGTTGGGCTTGATGTTCAAGTCGAACGTTAGTTCAACTCAAACATCGCTAGTTTGTGTGTTTGTCGAACACATGAACTATCAGGGCGTTCTGTGGTCTGTTCCCCCGCTGAACGCCCCACAAGGCAATGCGCCTTGTGAAGCCATAATTGGCTAAAGGCTTGCACCTGACCACAGGGCACAGACAACTGTGAAAGTCATGATGAGTTTGCCCAATTATGGCTCCCTGCTAAGTCCCAGCAGTACACTATATAAGGCTGCTTACACCACAGCCCCACGTAGTGTGTTGCCGGTGTTAAAAGAGATAGTTGACTATCATTGTTCTATCAGCATTCTATATCAGCGTTCTATCAGTGTACTATAGCAGTATATAATTGCAGTCTACTATAGCAGTCAGTAATAGCAGTCTATTAAAGCAGTTGATTATAACAGTCGATTTATAGCAGTCGATTATAACAATCGATTATCACAGTCGATTATCTTTTAGATTGTAAGCCCTCACGGGCAGGGCCCTCCTTACCATCTTGTCTTGAATTGTATTGTGACTGTAATGTCTTCCTTATATTGTAAAGCGCTGTGCAAACTATTGGCGCTATATAAATCCTGTATAATAATAATAATTGCAGTCTATTGCAAAACGCATCATGTCAGAAAGGCCAAGAAGGAAAGGCAGATGCTCCCATGCAGCAATAAAAGGGCAAGCAGCCTCTGTGTCTGCAGGCAAAAGTCGTGGTCTTGGTCGAGGTGCATTCTCTGCAGACAGGGCACGCTTGTCCTTTCTATCTGGAGCTGGCCGTCTTACTCAGCAACAACATACAGAAGAGTTGGTGGATTGGATAACTAAGCCATCCTCATCCTCCTCATCCTCTGTCCCCCAGGCTCATACTGGTTCTCAGTCCACCGCAGCTGCCAAAGCATCTTATTCTGCCTCCTTGTCCAAAGCTACTCCTGCCCTAACCCCACCATCATGCATGGAGGAGTCAGCTGAATTGTTTTAACACAGCGTCAGTGACATGCTGCTGGAGGATGCGCAGCAATTACAATGGTCTGATGTTAGCTCTGAGGTTGAGGAAGGGAGTAACATGATCCTAGAGGGAGGGGGTGCCAATGATTGACAACAAACTGGCATACATATTCCCCCAGCCGCAGCCTACTGCCAGGTTGGACCCAGTGACGAGGACAGTGGGGATGATGATGAGGTCACTGACTCTACTTGGGTGCCTGATAGAACAGAGGAGGAAAGTGAGGAGGTGGCACAACCTCAACGAGGCAGGATGTCCTCCAGGGGCAGCCGTAAGAGTAGCCACCCTATTGCATCAGACGGCAGAACTGCACAGATGCAGGGCACTGTTGTCTCCCAGCACACTTTCAGGAACTCAGCTGTGCGCAGACCACAGCATTGCTATTTGCAAGCTGTGTCTCAAGCGGATCAAGCACTGCAAAAATATCAACTGCTTGGGTACCACGTGCTTGAAAAGACATCTGACCACCTGCCACGCAGCCCATTGGCTACAGCACCAGAAAAAGGTCCACACTTCGCTCCTCATCTGTCATCTCTACCCCCACTATACGTCATGCCCTGTCAACAACCTCCACTGAGAGGGATGATGGTACAGGAATGGGTGTCACAGATCCTTCCGTCAAATCTGCCACAAAACCCACCAGCTGTTGATTTGACCAGTCAAATTTTGCTGCCCCAGCTGCTGCAGGGGGGAAAAAAATACTGTCCCACCCATCCACATACTCAGTGTCTAAATGCCAGCTTGGCCAAATTGCTAGCTTTACAACTGCTGCCTTTCCATCTGGTGGACTTTGCCCCCTTCCGTGAGCTAGCAGAATGTGCTGTACCACAGTGACAGGTTCCCAAACGCCATTTCTTTTCACTTAAGGCTATTCCAGCCCTGTACCATCATGTGGAAGGCAATGTTTTGGCGTCGTTGGACAAGGCAGTCAGCAGCAAGGTCCACATTACCGCTGACACCTGGTCCAGCAAGCATGGTCAGGGACGTTATATTTCCTTCACGGCACACTGGGTAAATCTGCTTGCAGCTGGGAAGGATCCTGGAGGGGGCTCCGTGCTGGAGCTTGTTCAGCCACCACGCCTCCAAAAAGCTGATGATGTAAGATCTGTCTGCTCCACCCCCTCCTCTTCATCCTCCACGATGGCCTCTTAAGCTGGTTTGTCTAGGGGACAGGAGCCACCCCGGGGCAGAGATTCTGTCAGCTCTGCAGGAGCAGGCCCAGAGGTGGTTAACACCACAGCAGCTTGAGCCAGAAATGGTTGTATGCGACAATGGCAGCATCCTTCTCTCCGCCCTACGCCTGGAAAAGCTGATGCATGTACCATGCTTGGCTACAAGATCTTCTGAGATAGAAAAAGTTGAGGATTCAAGTCCTGTGTGACAGCGCTCTCCTGGGAGGTGGGTGGTGGTGATTTCTGTGTTATATTGATATTTTTAATTTTGAGGGGGCTGTGTGGAGGATGGAGGTGGGGTAAGGGTGGCGTGCGGCTTCAGTTTAGTATGGACCGGGGTGTCCAACTGGTGTGGGTGTAAACAGAAAAAACAAAGCAGTACGTCCCACACAGAGGCATTCGGAACTACAACTCGACTCTGCAACTCAAGATCTACCACCCAGATCCAGAGGAGACCGTCGGACTTCCCCTCCAACACGCATCCCGTCGTCGATGACTACACATCTTTAAGAACCTCACGGTGAGTTGATACACACACCATACACCTCTCAACTTGCCTTTGTTTCACCTGCACCTATTTTTGTTTCCTCTCCCTCCCTGACACTCAATACTCAACGGAGGAGAAATATCAATATACTGTTTCGCCGGGCAGAATTAACCCTGCGTGCCCCAGCCCACCTTTTCCCTTCATCTGTTCATCCCCATGGTAGTAGCACCCAAGCCTTTGTTTTTTCTGTTTGCAAGATCTTCTGAGGCAGTCCAGAAAGGTCTGCAGCCATTTCAGGAACTCATTCCCAGGCAGTGTTCGTCTGGCTGAAATTCAACATGAATTCCACCTGCCCACAAACCATCTGATTTGTGACATGCCCACCAGGTGGAACTCCACTTTGGCAATGCTGTCAAAAAGGGGACAATTGATTTTGAAAGTTCTACCCCAATAGACTTGCATTGAGTTCGAATTCCAACTTTTTGTATGTTCTAAAGTTCGAATTCGAACCGAACTCGGGCCTGTTTGGCCTATCATTACTAGTGACCCCTGTGAATAGAGACAGTTGTCTGAAAGGGGAATTCTCCTTACTTTGGTAGATATATTCTTTTTGTAAATTCTTTATTTAAGAAGGCATTTTTCCGTATACAAACCGGTTTTTCCAAAGGGGTGTCCAAATATGTAGTACATACATGTCATTAATTGCTCAAAATATACATCAATCATGGACAGGAAGGGAAAACATAAAGGGTAAAACAAATATGGAACAATGGAAAAGTAGGTGTCGCGGCCTAGACCCGGATGATGGCATAGGGGCGTGAATGCGAGACCCCTACTGTCGGACCTCGTAGTATGTAAGGATCCAGGGTAATTACCCGGTCAGGAGCGGGGGAGCCGAGGCCCACAGGAGGGTCAGGTCGCGGCACTACCTCAGAGGTCTGTAGGGGGTATGACATCGGGTGAAATGGGGGGAAGGGTAGAGGGGGAGAGAAGAGGGGTTGTGAGGTCAGGAGGGGAACAAGGGGAGAGGGGGGCCAGGGCGCTGGTTGGACAGGTGAAGCAGAGGGAGAGGATCAATAGTGGGATTCAGTTTGGTAAGTCATGACCCAGAGTCCAGGCGTAGGGCATCATACGCTGGAGAGCGGAGAAACTCAATCCAGTAAAACCAGGTCTTGCCGAACTTGTCTGATGTATTATGGAGCGAGCTGGTGAGGTCTTCCATAAGGTATATGTCATTTATCCTATCTAGCCATTGGGGTATATTGGGCGGTATGGGGTCTTTCCATCGAGCCGGTATGCACGCTCTAAGACAAAATGAGCAAAATAATAACCTCCTAGGACCTAATCCTTCTCTACTCTATCCAAATACTAAAAACAAATGTATTGGCTATACATACGCTTTAAATAAAAGGTTTTATTTTAGATTCACAAATCCAATTTTTTTAAATATTTGATATTGTATAAACATTTGCAATTATTTTCTGCATTTATTTTTATAAAGACTTTGTATTGGCAATACTTTAGATTTTTTTGTTAAACATAAACTCAATATCAAACATAGAACATTTTGTAAGCAATGTACCTGCATCATTTTAGCAATGCAAAATGTGTACTTTGCTAACCCTCACCAGCAGCTCTGCTCAATTTGGTAAATTAGGTCCATAGTATTGCTTCTGCTTCCAGGTTTGTGTTAGATTTCCACAATTAGGTCAGTAAGAACATGTTCTAAATAAACATGTAACCCATCAGAAAATGTGTTTCCTTTCGGATCAATTCAAATTTTTATATCTTTAATTTTTCGGATTTGGGATTCTAAATTTGATTCGGTTTGTTATTTGGATTTCGGATCCATCCGAATTTTTATTTCGTAACAAAGTCAAATGACTGTGCCTGTAATACAACCCCCAACAACCAAAAAACCCATCTGATTGGTCAGAGAAGAGTCACATGTCCCATTTAGTTAAGTTTTGAACGAAATTCAGATGAATCTGAATTTTCTTTAAAGGAATATATGGATTCGTTCCCATTCGGCCTCATTCAAATGAGGAAATTCGGATGCAACAAATGTCCGCATTTAACAAAATTCAAAAAATATCTATTAGGAACTAAATAAAATGTATATGTCTAGTTCTAGAAAACACAATTAGTGCAGACTGAATTGCTGGAGTTAATAACATTGTAAACATGTGTGTATCCAAGCACTCCTCCTTTCCTCCTGCCAAACACTTTGGTGGACCTCTCCCTTAAGGCTTTCAATTAGATGACTATTATTTTAACCGATTGGCTTACCAAAGCCCTAGCTAGCTCCTTTTGCGCCTGAGGCAAGAACAGAAAATTGTGCCTCCCCCAAAGGTTATTCCTATAACATATCTGCAGTCTCTAGATGCTATAGAACTTCTACTTAAACTTCTACTTTTACACTCAAGCGTGAAGTCTTAAAAATGCATTCAAAGTACCTTAACTATTAACAATACTGTATCTTATTTGTGCATCTCTCAGCTGTAGATCCTCAAATCATCTCTGAATTGGTGCTGACACTGTCCTTACTCCTGGATAGTGGCGTAACAATCGCCATAGCGACCCAGGCGGCCGCTATGGGGCCCGAGGCACAGGGGGGCTCAGCCAGGACATTCCCTGATGCCGTGCGGGCTGCCTGTGTCGCTATGGCATCTGAGGCTGCTGGCTGTCACTGGCAGGTGTGAGGAGGAACATGTCGCTGTTAGATCACTGACAACCTGTCAGTGATCTGTGCAGCGGTGTGTTCCTCCTCACAGCCGCTGCTGAGTCAGTGACAGCCAGCAGAGGAGGAGGCGGCTGGGCCCGGTGACAGAGGAGGAGGCGGGGCCTGGTGACGGAAGGAGGATGGCCTCCTTCCTTCTCTCCCACACTTGCCAAATCAGCAATTTGTCACTCTATTTCTGCCACCTGAAGATTCTGCAGCATTTCAGTGAGCAAGAAAGCATTGGGTACCATGGCAGCTGCCACTAGTGAGTTGTTTCCAGTGTGACATAGGCTTAAAACACGAATTCCAAACCCTAATATGTAGGGATGTCCCGATTCCGAAGCTAGCATCGGAATCGGGCCAGATACAAGGCATTTTGACAAGTACTTGTACTTGTCAAAATGCCCCAATGCCTAGCTAGCAGTATATACTCTATATGTACTACATATAGAGTACATATAGAGTTATCACTGCTCATACAGTGCAGACAATACATTTACAATTATACTCTGCTAACATGAATGGATTAAATGATCCATAGTACATGATATGTAGCCCTGTACTATGGATCATTTAATCCATTCATGTTAGCAGTGCAGAATTGTATATCTATATGTACTGTACATATACAGCACAAATGTCCCGTACATTGCAGCAATAGATTTACAATGATCCCCTGCTAACATGAATAGGTTAAATCATGATCCATAGTACATGATATGTAGCCCTGTACTATGGATCATGATTTAACCTATTCATGTTAGCAGGGGATTATTGTAAATCTAATGCTGCAATGTACGGGACATTTGTGCTGTATATGTACTGTACATATACAGCACAAATGTCCCGTACATTGCAGCAATAGATTTACAATGATCCCCTGCTAACATGAATGGGTAAATAAATAAATAATCCGTAGTACAAATACATGTTATGTACTATTATGTACTATGGATCATGATTTAACCTATTCATGTTAGCAGGATTGTGAGCGCCTCCCACAAGCTGAGCACCGAGATGCTAAGAAGCGATCCTGCCCAGCGCCGACTACGAGAGGCACCGCGTGAGGCAACAGGGATCGGCGTGAAACTGTGAGTGAGGGAAGCTGGGACGGGCTGGCTGTAAATCAATTGCTATAGTGTACTGGACGTATGTAATGTATATGTAGTACATATATACAGCACACACCTCCACTACACTCCAGCAATAGACTTACAATTCTCCGCTGCTAACATGAATAGGTTAAATCATGATCCATAGTACAGAACATGTAGTTGTACTATGGATCATTTAAAGTCACCGGTCCCTTTAATAAAAAGTATCTGTAATTGGTATCGGCAAGTACATGAGGGGAAGTACTTGTACTTGGGCCTGAAAAAGTGGCATCGGGACATCCCTACTAATAGGTATTGTATACTGCTAGCTTCCATGGCTATTACAAAACAGAGAGTGTAAGTAGATGCAAGAAGGGAGGGAATAGGTATAATAGATGACATGATGACCTCCACGTAGCAGGTATGTATGCTGTAGCAGCATTTACCAAATGCTGAAATACTGAACGCTTATATGTATGTAGTGGCGTACGATTGTGGTGCAAATCCTGAAACAGTGGTTTGACAGGATTAATGACATCATAATCAGGGAGGATCTGACTAGTTCCCTGAAGAAAAAAAATTAACAGAACCTGGATTTATTGGTTAGAGTTCATGTCCTCGCCTAAATTCGACACTTATTGAGCACTTCGGGAAAGGGTAGATGGCTGGCAGACTGCATCGAGAATGGTGATGTGTTGCTTAAAGGAGGTTCCCTCCCCTGCCCCTAATTTCCTTCCCCTGGTCCCCCTTTTTTTCTCTCTCTCTCTTTTCTTTATTTTCCTGTTCTTTAGCTCCACTCTATCTGTTTTCTTCTTAGGATATTTTTAGGGTTTCCCATGCATCTGCTCGACTTGGCCTTTATTGGGACAACTCTGTCCCCTATGACACAGTACCGAAGCTGGGTGATAAATACATTTCCAATTTTTTATTAGCATCATGTGCTGTGTGCTCTTATGTCATATTTCTGATGGTGTTGCTTTTTGCATCAATACTGAGGCATCCATTAATGAACGGGAACCCCTGACTCTCAACGGTTACCGGCATTTCGAAACCCTGAATAGCTGCTCACATACAGTACGTACATGGCCAAGTGGCTTAGGATGGAGAGCAAGAAGATCGGTAAATATCTGATATTTACCAATCCTCTGTGTGCAGCACAAACACTGGAGGGATTGCTGATCACTCCAATGTTTGTAAACAACTGGGGACACATAGTACTATGTGTCCCCAGTTATGAATGAACAGGAAGTGCTTTACATCACATCCTGTTCATTCATGAGTTTCTGAATGGGTAGAAGAAGCTCAGTAAAGAGGCTTCTATCCAATCATAACTGGTTGATAGTATATATTTACTATCTCCAGTTTGTGAATGAATGGGAAGTCTCTGTACTGAGTGTTTTCTAATCATTCAGTGCTGAGGCTGCTGAAAAAGAGATTGAAGACTCAAGTTTCTTTTTCAGTTTCTTTTTCTATTTCAAAGGGAAATGTCTGTGGTCTGTTTAGACCCCTAATATTTTAACAAAGCCTCCCGTAACAGTAAAAAATAAATAAATACAAAATCATAAAAAATGTAAAAAATAAACACAACCCCCCCCCCCCACACACACACACACATATTATTAGACTTGTGCACAGACTAAAAATTAGTTTGAAGAAACGAATAAAAACTTTTTTAGTTTTCGTTCATTTCCTCAAACAAAACAAAATTTTATGCTATTTCGGATTCAGCCACTAGCACATTCTGCGCATGGGTGCTGCCATCCTGGAGGCGGGCACATGAAGTCACATGATGCAGTGCGTGTGCAGCATCAGGTGACGTCACACGCCTGTTGGGCACCACCATCTTGGTGTATATCTAGGTATACGCCAAGATGGCGGCGCCTTTAACACCATGTAATGTCACCTGATGCCGCGCACACGCGGCATCATATGACGCCATGCTCCCGCCTCAAAGATTGTAGCACGCATGCACAGGACGCCGCATGTTCTCAAACTAATTATGTGCCTGATTAAGTTTTTCCTATATTCAGGCATATAATAACTCGTTAATTTGGATTCGGACGAACCGTCGAATCAATGGAATTTTGTTGATTTGCAGGTTCTTCCGAATCTGAATGCACAAGTCTACATATTATACACGTGCAACAGTGTGCACCATGCACTTTGTTTTAGTAAACGGTATGCACTATTTAACATGTACCCTATATACCTCCCCCTTTTCCACTTACAGAGCTAGGTTATTGTTTTTCTTTGAAATAAATATTCATGTAATTTTCTAGGTTAATTTTTCTAGGTTTTGTGTTCTGTTTTATGTTTTTACTTTTCTAGGTGCACTTATTTGAAAAAAGGGTCTGCATGACATCCTGACACTTTATTTTTATAAACTCCTATTTTAGTTTGACATTTTTGTTTACCACTTGTGTGCCTATTGTTGTTTTATTTAACCCCTTCATGACTGAGGCCTTTTTTTTTCTTTTTTTTGCACCCATGTTATATTCCACGTTTTAGGCCTGAAAATTACTTAAAACCCCCAAACAAGATATATTTTCTGAAAGCCAAGACCCTATAGAATATAATGGTGGCAGTTGCAAATTTTTATGTTGCACGATATTAGCGCAACTCCTTGTCAAACCCCAGAATTTAGTGAAAAATACACTTAAATGCCCCAAAACACAATAAAATACCCATTTGTCTAATACAATATAAAAGGTGAGGTTACAAAGAGTAAATAGATACCCAACTTGCCCAGGTTAAAAATTGCACACGTCCGTGAAATGGCGACAGAATTCAGTACCCCCAAAAAGTCTATAGACATCATTTTAAAAGCCCCCACAGGTCATCAGTTTGGAGATACCCAAAAATACTGGCCCTAGAATTATTGCTCTCACTGCGGCGTGCGTGGTGATACCCAACATGTGTAGCGCGTTCTTTGTTTTCATACGCAGGAACATCAGACAAGTGAAGACGCGCATCCTCACGGGGGTGGGGGACTTTAAAACATTTTTTAAAATTATTTTTACAGTTATTTTATTTAATGATAATTTTAAAAACTGTTATTTTTTTTTCTTTTTACTTTACTTAAATTGCCATCCCATAGGGTGGCTTACAAGCTCTCCATGTGATAGTAGATGGTGGTGACAGGTACTCTTTAAGGTGATGCTGGGTCGATCTACTCCCCAGCTTCCCGCCGACACCAAAGAAGCCGGTCCCGGGCACGTAGGAGGGGGCAACATAGCCAGGGAAACACAGCGGGGGTGTCGAGCAGGAGGGGGGGGACCCGTTCACCAGCCCATAGAAGCGATCTGGCGGCTTTAATAGGTAAAACAGAGTCCAGGTGGCAAAAGCATTTTGGTTTCTGAGCACCTTCACAGTGACCTGTCCTTTATAGAAAAACTGAAATGTGAGGATTGTGTTTCTCTCTGTCAGCGGGTTAGAGGCAGGAGTCTGTGTGCGAGGTAGCCACCTGTACTACGGTGCTCCTATCCAAGTAGCAGGACTGTTATACGCTCTCCTTGGAATAGTGGCAACCAGGACAGATAGGCAGGGTATCAAAATCGGCAGGCAAGTATCTATATGTTTGTACAATACAATACTACACTTAGTCGGATCTCTCCTGGGACTTTTTGTCCTCAATTTTTTTGCTCCTACTGTTTGGAGTGGTCTCTCTTTCAAGCATACAATGCAGAAGCCAGGGTTGTAATCCTTTAACCCTTTGTTAGGACAGATGGTGTTCATATCTTCTAATTATAATGAACAAACCCCTCACAACC
>NW_017308393.1:87222-91990 GCF_000935625.1 Nanorana parkeri | reverse complement strand
CGGGTTAGAGGCAGGAGTCTGTGTGCGAGGTAGCCACCTGTACTACGGTGCTCCTATCCAAGTAGCAGGACTGTTATACGCTCTCCTTGGAATAGTGGCAACCAGGACAGATAGGCAGGGTATCAAAATCGGCAGGCAAGTATCTATATGTTTGTACAATACAATACTACACTTAGTCGGATCTCTCCTGGGACTTTTTGTCCTCAATTTTTTTGCTCCTACTGTTTGGAGTGGTCTCTCTTTCAAGCATACAATGCAGAAGTCGAGTCGGCCGCTAAAGCAAACATGAGCTTATAGCAGAACTGTAAATGCCAGGTCCGTACTGACCTGGCCAACCGGGAACACTTTTGTTCCACCTTATGCCGTACATCCTTGACAGGGAAAGGGTTAAATAAGCAGCCAAGCATAATAAACAGTGGAATGAGCATATAGCAGATTCTATTCCCAAGGGTAAAATTAGTCTTTGGATCACCAAAGTTACTGAGAGGGCCTCTACATGCAATTGAACTGGTAACAATTGGATATATACTGCTACATATATATGTTTTGCTATATGTCATGTCTATCCAAATGTCCTTGCACTAAATAATATGTTATAGCATCCTTGACAATTTTTTTGTATATTAATAGATTGCTGCTTTGCCATATTTAGGTCCTTTTACTATACCCAATACATTTCTATTGTTGTCTGAACTTCCATTTATGTGTCCAAACCTTATTACTAGTAGATATGGAGACTTAGAAAGCATATCTCTATGTATGTCAATTGAGGTAACAGCAGTATGAAATTGTCTAGTAGCAGGACAGTTTAATCAGGAATAATAGACCAAAATGTACTGGAGACAAAGAGTACAGGCAGTGTTTTACCACAAGAATTCAGAGACTGCAGATGATATAGTATAAAAGTAAGATACTGCAATGGATACAGCAGTATAAAATTGGCCAGCAACAGGGCAATTGTAATCAGGGATAGTAGGCTTAAGTGGTGTATGCCTAACTTTTATTTTTTTCTATGGAAATAGGGGGGATAGGTGAATGTCTATATTAAGATGTAAAGTTATTTAGGCATACACTGCAGCTCCAAGAACGTATGGCCAGTAAGTGAATGCTCTGCTTTGATCACTTCAAATCTAAAGTGTTTCTAAATACAAAAAAACAACACAATGTAGCATACCAATCCACTTAGATTAGACCTTTTTTACCTGGTGATCCAGCCAGTAAAATACTTCCTGACTTAGGATGGCTACACTTACTCATCCACTGTACCTTTTGAAGAATAAGCATAGCCACCCTTGGACAGCAGCACCGTCATCCAGTGGAAAAGGTAGCGTTAGATGGACTAGTAGATTTAGATTGACTTTACCTATAACCAAAAATACAAACCAGAGCGCATACACCTTTACCATTGGAATGTTAGTGTGCTGTAAAGGAAAAGGAAGGGACTTACATGGTGTTGGTGAGGACGGAATGACATGCAGCCTGAGTCAAAGTTTGGTGTCCCATGGGTGTTGTGATGCTGTGCCTCGAGGGGACGTCTGTGACGGTTCCAGTGATCCTACTTGTTTTAGTGGGGTCTAGGAGAGATCGTGTGGTGGAGGGGCGGTGTAGATCTCAGTGTTATTCTGACACGGCTCCGTGTCAGAATAAAGAAAAAAAAATGAAAAAGCAGTGTTTCTCTGCTGAGCATGTTCGGCCGACCCAAAGCCATGTGAAGCAAGCCGATGTACGGCTGAAATCAGCCATACCAGCCTAAAGTGAATAGCCGAACAGTGTTCGGCTCACTTCACTTGGGGTCGGTTGTTCACTCGGCTGCCCTCGGCAGCTTAGTGAATAGACCCGTATGTAAATAACTATACGTGATGCAGCTCTCACTATCTAAGCTTTCTAAGAGTTAGTGAACCTGCATATGCAACCATTTATTTTTCTTACATTTACCCTTAACAGTAAGCCATTACCACACTTAAAATGGCTTGAAAGTGGAGCCATATATGTGAAACTCTTCACAAGGGAAATGTTTAGAACATAAAGCCTTGGACAATAAAGGCAGGTATTAAATAAGCAGCCAAGCATAATAAGTTAACAGTGGAATGAGCATATAGCAGATTATATAACTTGGAAATTGAGATGACAGGACTGGAGTTTTACTACTTATTAAGGAAACCCACATGTGGCTGAATGCCCAGCACAACTTTATTTAAAACACAGACAGGTCCAGTGCTGGGTACAGTGACAACAAGGACCAGCTACAAAATTGTAATTTGGATCTACAGGTAGACAGGTAAGAGGCTTAAAATTAAATGTAAATGGATATGTGATAAGTGTATTGTTGAGCATATGTAAAATGAATGCATGAAATTTTAATATATATTGATTTATGTATCTTATGTGTGTATCTAAATGGATACAGGTTACCTTTACTTGTTTAAACAGAATTGAATAATATTAACATATATATATTAACACATATATATATATATATATATATTTCACTTTTATAAAAAAACAAACATTATAAAATAACTCTAAATAGTTAATAAATGTAACAAACAACACAAGTGTTGATGGGTAATACCCTGCGTGCAATTTCTTTAATGGATAAATTAAATTGACATAAAATAATTAGGGAATGATACAATTTATTCTCATATATTTATAGGGAGTTACTGTCATTTGTTGATGTTTTTACATTCCTTTGAATAACTTTAAAAAAAAATACCAATCATGATTGTTAGTTGGTCCTGGATTTTACAGTACATAAATATTTTTAGAAATATCATCAAAGGATGATATGTCAAACTGTGCCTTAGCTGTGTTCCAGGACAGCATTTTCAGGGGAATGATGGATGAAAGACATACACGAGAGCAAGACAACATAAAGAGCTATCGTTCTTTACGCAAAGACACATTTGCTGCACATATACAGACTGCCATAATCGGACAGCAGAAAAACATCCGGATAAAAGCACAACATGCTGCATTTTTCTTTTACATATTTGTTTTATTAGTTTACGGCAGTCCAAAGTGTGTGCATACATATATATATTTATTTTAATCTGCTGAAACAAAGCAGCAGAGGAAAACAATGTTTTCAGACTACAATGTTTTTTTAACTACAAGTTTAAACATTTTCAAATAAAAGAAAAGCACATTTTATATGTAGTACCTAAATGTTTATTTAAAAATATCTGAACATAAAGTGCAGAAAAATTCATATAAATTGCAATGAAAAATTGTACTGTGAATGATTTATGTCTAGTACTGCTTATTGCCAGCGTTTCATGGATAATATTGCTTCACCTTTCTCTAATGTCCTATATTAATGGAGATTCCCAAGGGTAAAATTAGTCGTTGGATCACCAAAGTTACTGAGAGGGCCTCTACATGCAATTGAACAGGTAACAATTGGATATATACTGCCACATATATTTGTTTTGTTATATGTCATGTCTATCCAAATGTCCTTGCACTAAATAATATGTTATAGCATCCTTGACAACATCCAGTGTTGTTGTTGTTGTTGTTGTTGTTGTTTCATCATGCTCTAGTAAGACCTTACACCAAACATAGAGATATTTGCATTTTTGTATGTAAATGTAAATATAAAGAAAGGACATATATTGCAGTTATAAAACATAGTTTTGCACACTGATCGGGGTAAATAAACCTAAATATATAGGCAATAAATCATTGATGTAAAACTATTGCAGTAAATACATTTAAAATCAAACATTTTGTTAGGGATGCATGCTTTCGTAAGTAATCTCTCCACTTCAGATCTGGTTCTGCACTCTAGTGTACATTCTTCATACATTACTACAAGTGTCCATTATTGCAGAAATGTTCTCTATAGTCAGGTGAGTGTCTAGTGTTTGTACTGCTTAAGGTGATTCAGAACCCCAATACCCCCCTTATAATGCTCCTGATTAACTAAATTAGTAATCTCAGGGAAGTGGGCAGAAGTAACCTGAGAGTTTTAAGTTCCCCAAAATGTTGTTGAAAGTCAGGGGATTTACACAAAATTTCACAATTTTGACAAATTGCATTGAAGTCAGTAGAGAAGATGGAATTAAGGTAGTTTGGCAGGTTGCAGAATTTCCTGTTCTTGAACCAAAAAAGACTCCCCATTAGCCTTATTATTTATTTATTTTGTTCACAGAAAGAAAAAGCACAGTGACTGTGAACAAAAAAACGATTACATACGCACAAAAGAAGAAAAAAACAAACAAACTAAATAAACCACAATAAACTACACTAAATACTCCACCCTAAGAAAAAAAAACACCACCAAATCAATGGGAAACAAGATTAGACATTCAATAAGCGAAACTGAGAGTCTCTACTTTAGCAAAATTTCACAGAATTCACTTTGCCTGTCCCTATAGGGGACCATCAATCTCTGGCAACATGGATTCCTCACCCTTATTTACTAAAACCAATTATGATGTGCATAGGTGTCTGCAAATGAATGTAAAAGTATTTTATTTGTATACATGAAATATGCATTCTTATGAGGCTTAGGATAAAGTTTTCTGACTCCACAACCTATTGCTTTGCAGGAGGCCACATAGGAAACTATGTAATTGAACAAAATTATTTTAAAATATTTTAATGCCGTTTTAAATATTGAATGTTCTTTTCTTCTAATTATGTAATGTAAATTGTTTAGTTAGGATCTAAATTATTACTATTATTTAAAAAATATAAATAACATAAAATTGAATATAACAAACTATAGATATCTCATACTTCATTTCAGCTAACCCTTGGT
>NW_017308393.1:86213-86922 GCF_000935625.1 Nanorana parkeri | reverse complement strand
CTCCTCTCCTGCCAAAATACTTTGGTAGACTCCCTTAAGGCTTTCAACTAGATAATTATTATCTTAACCCCTTGTCTTAGACTAGCCTTTCAGGAATAAAAGGAAAAAAATAATCATACTCGAGTATGATTTGAAAAACAGCAATTCTAGAACCATAGCTTTAGAGTTAATAGGCATCAAAGAAACAAATGGGGTCTATTCACGAAGCTGCCAAAGGATCTAGCCGTAGCTTCGGCTGATCATTCGGCTAGCTTCGGCCCCAGGACCCCTTTGGTTCAGTAGAACCGAAGGGCTGCTGTACGGGCTATTCACTATAGCCCGTACAGCTCCCAAAGTCGGCCGAGTGGCTCAGTCGAGCTGAAGGCATATGCTTTGGCTCAACTGAGCCGAGGTGAAAGCCGAAGCTGGCAAGCCTGCTGACAGCTGGGCGGAGCCAGCTGTCATCTTACGGCTGGCTCTGGCCACTCTCAGGTAACCAGGGACACTGTCATTACACACTGAGAACCCGGCCGGGCCATTATGATATCACAGCGGCCTCTCCATGATTTGAGTTTGTAATGACAGATGGCGTTCCTAGTTACATGGTAACCAGGAACGCCATCTGTCATTCCTCCCCTGGACACTCTGGCACTCTAATAGGCTCCCGGCCGCCCGGGAGAGAAACACTTTCTCCCAGAAAGGTTCACTCTGCTCAATCGAGCAGAGTAAA
>NW_017308393.1:60662-86202 GCF_000935625.1 Nanorana parkeri | reverse complement strand
CTAAAGCGACCATGAGCTTATAGCAGAACTGTAAATGCCAGGTCCGTAGGGCATACTGACCTGGTCAGCCGGGAACACTTTTGTTCTGCCGTATGTCCTTGGCAGGGAAAGGGTTAAATATTTTGAGATCTTATAGAACGTCTACTTTATCTTTTATATCTCTTCATAACCCTACTGACTTTAGGATGCTATAGAACCTCTACTTTAGATTTAAAAAAGTCCTCTCGATGGGTGAGCAGAGCGGATGCTGAAAGGAATAAATTACCAAAGGTAGTTTATATGGTCTACTGAAACTGTAAGCAACTGTTATATTGGGTGTTAAATGGAAAGTCCAGTGGGTTTTTTTTTTTCAGTGAGAGCTTAGTTTGAGTTATTGTAGTGTATACTTTAAATCTGAATTCCAGAATAAAAATGTAATTTTAAAAGAAAAACTCCAGGAATATTTTTGCGGCCCCTCACCCTCCAGTGTCGTCTTCCATCCAGGGCTGGCTTCTACAGTGCCTGACCTCAAGGTGGCTCAGTGGTGCGGGCGCCGTGGAGGACACCTGAAGGCCTCGGCAGGGCCCTCACAGTCTGACGTCACCGGGGTACGTGCCGGACCTTTGGCAGCCAGCGAACCCGGTCCTGGTGTGCCCTGCATTCAAGAAGAAGACCGAAGATCAGAAGGGGAGGTATCGGCCTCTGAAGAAGAAGACGTCTCGCAGGACCAGGAGCCTACGGCTGTTGGGAGACCTCCTAGTCAGCCAGGTGAGCAATTATTTTTACCTTCCTCAAATGTCATGCAACTCTTTAATGATTGTTTGGGCAGTATTAGGGGGGTTGTTGCCAGGGACACAGGGTGCTGCATTACAACCTGGGACATCCGTTATGGGGGGTCTACGCAGGGTGTACCAGTGCAGTCAACAGTCAATGACTCTAGGGGTCTGCAACAACTTGTAAAAGGTTTATATGATTTACTACAATGTGTTCCCGCTGGTGCCTCGTCAGTGACGCCGGTTGAGGCCTGGTTGCCACAGACGTCAGCTACAGCAGGAATTTTGCCTATTATGGTCGCTCAGCCCCTCCCTTCTTCAGATGGGGTCTCTACCCCCACAGGAGACGGTGAGGGACCCCGCCGGGGAAAAGGCAGGTAAGTCCACTGACAAGGTGGCAAATGCTGTTTGTCTGGCTGATTCCGCCCGTTGTGAAGTTTGTGTGTGCTTTGAGAGCCCCTTAGGGTCCCACTTGAAAACTGAGCTTAGGGAAAAAATATGGAAAGGGGAATATGTAGAAATATTCTCTTTACTGCCGCTAGAAAAATTCAATTTAGACAGAGTAAAACTAGATGAAAGCAAGAAAGAGGATGAGGAAAAAAGTTGTTAACGTCTCATCCCTCACACTTTTTCAAACTGGTTGCAAGCGTTTGCTATCTTGGCTAGCGTTATCGGGGAAAGGGAACCAGAACATTGCTCCCCCCTATTTTGCTACCTCGACACGCTAGGCGAAGCTCATAGAGTGTATGGGGGAACAGCTTGGCTTCGTTATGACGAACAGTTTTGTCAGCGCAAAGCTATTAGACCATCTATTCGCTGGGATCATAAGGACATTAGCCTCTGGATGAAGCTAATGACCTCTGCTAGAGTGCCCGCCCCCTTTTTTCACGAGCGGCCGGTGGTTCTACCAACTCAGGACAACCGGCCGCCAGATGTAAGGGTTTCTGTTGGCAGTACAATGAGGGAACCTGCAGGTTTGGAAGCGGTTGCCACTTCAAACATGAGTGTTCCGGATGCGGGGATAGTCACTCCCT
Organism: Nanorana parkeri; assembly: GCF_000935625.1. NCBI lineage: Eukaryota > Metazoa > Chordata > Amphibia > Anura > Dicroglossidae > Nanorana > Nanorana parkeri. Next base: position 84,416 of record NW_017308393.1, on the reverse strand, counting down.
CTCCTGCTGGCGAGGCTTCAGGTAAGAGGGACGACTCCGGTGAGGGTGGAAAGGATGCGTTCCTTCCTAAACAGATATCCTGACCATGTGGCGGCTTCACTTTTTGAGTCAGGTTTTACCAAAGGCTTTCGAATTCCCAGTTCTATGACTGTAGTACCTCCATTCGCTAAAAATTTAAAATCTGCTCTTCAGCATCCCACCGTTGTTTCCCAGAAGTTGGTGAAGGAGGTCAGTTTGGGTCGCACCATTGAGGGATTTGGTCGTGTCTCCTCTCGGGGTGGTTCCGAAGAAGGAACCTCACAAATATAGTTTGATCCATCATTTGTCCCATCACAAAGGGGGATCGGTGAATGATGCGATCGACCCAAAGGTTTGTGCAGTCTCCTATACATCTTTTGATGCCGCAGTAGCGTGGGTTCGACGGTATGGAAAGGGTTCTCTTCTTGCGAAATCAGACATTGAGTCGGCCTTCAGGCTACTACTTGTCAATCCTGATAGTTTCTCACTGTTAGGTTGCCAGTGGCAGGGATCCTATTATGTGGTCAAATGTCTGCCTATGGGCTGCTCAATCTCCTGTGCGTTGTTCAAAACTTTTAGTTCATTTTTGGAATGGGGGGCTCAGTGAGGTTTCGGGGATCAATTCGGTCATGCACTACTTAGACGATTTTCTTTGCATTGGCCCCCTGAATCGCGTTCCTGTGCTGTTATTGGCTACTTTGCAGCACATTGCATCCCTGTTCCACTGTCCCAAGAAAAGACAGAAGGACCGACTACGGAAATTAGTTTCCTGGGTATCGTGATTAATACCCAGGCCATGGAATGCCATTTGACACTGGACAAACTGTTGGACTTAAGAGCTGAGGTTCAAGCTGCCAGTGGTAGGAATTTGATTAAATTGCGAACTTTGAAATCCCTTCTAGGTAAGCTGAATTTCGCATGTAGGATTATGCTTATGGAGTGGGTTTTTTGCCGTTGTTTGTCCGTTGTTTGTAGAGTTAGGAGGCCAGGACACTTTGTGCGTCTGTCCAAGGAAGACAAAGCGGACTTGCTAGTTTGGAAATTCTTTTTGGATTCTTTTAACGGCCGTTCTTTATGGCTGGAGGGCCCTGTCGGCAGTGCGGATTTAGAATTGATCACGGACACGGCAGGTTCCTCGGGTTATGGGGCGTATTTCCAGGGTCACTGGAGTGCGGAACCATGGCCGGAGGAATGGCACACAGCTGGCCTACAAACTGGCCTGCAAACTAATATGGTCCTGTTAGAACTGCTCCGCATCGTCGTGTTGGTGGTTATTTGGGGTCCTATCTTTAGGAACAGAAAGGTCAGGTTTAATTGTGACAATTTGGGGGTCGTACAAGCTATTAATAAAATCACGGCTTCCTCTCCACCAGTCATTCGCTTACTGCGCTATTTGGTGCTGTCCTGCTTGAAGCTGAATACTTTGTGCATCTGCCTGGAGTCTCTAATACCTTGGCTGACTCAGTGGGGGTGATTTACTAACCTAAACACACACACACACACCAGGTGCGTGTGATTTTCACACAGCAAAACGTATTTATCAACCAAAAAGTCTCTAAAAGCATATTTCCACTAATGCCATATATGGAAAAATCATGCACATGATGCATATATAATGCTGCTTCACAGTTTAGACAAAAATGGTTAGCTCATGCATTTACATTCCTGCATTCATCAACGCAAGCAACATAACATAGAGCTAATTTACACCACATTACCTTGCAATTCATTGCAGGGCTTTGCACAACACACCTGCTGGGTGTGTACACACTACAAAGGTGTTTCGATTCCTCCCATAGATCATGCTGGGAGGGAACACACTACAGAGGTGTATACACGTTCGTGGTGTGTTTAAAAGGTTAGTAAATCAACCCCATTGTCTCGTTTTCAGAGTTCTGTATGTTGGCGCCGGGAGCGGAGCAACGTGGGGTTCCTTGTCTTCAACATCTGTGGAAAGTGCCTTTGCAGTCATCTCAGGACTTCTGCGTGGGTCGTGAGTTCTCAAACATGGACAGCCTACACTAAGGTGTGGCGGGAGTGGCTTCTGCTAGTGCAGGAAACAGGTGAGTTCGCCTTGGTCAATGGGGGCACGGATTTGCTTCTTTACTTTATCTGGCATAACTGGTCGCAGGGCGTGTCAGTGGCTACTATGAACCGTAAGCTATCTGGTTTGGCGCTCTTATTCAAATTGTTGGGTTTTCGGGATTTGACCAAATACTTTTTCGTGCGTCAGGTGGTGAAGGACCTCCGTAGGGGCCGACGGCGGTCGGATGACCGTCATCCGGTCACCTTATCTTTGTTACGAAATGTTTTAGACCAACTTCCCCTCTGCTGTTCTTCGAAGTTCGAGGTGTCTCTATTCAGGGTCACATTTATTTTGGCGTTTTTTGGGGCACTTCGAATTAGCGAATTGGTCAGCCCTTCCAAACGGGTACAAGGGGGTATTTTACGTACCGAAGTATTGATTATGTCGGATTCCGTCAATCTTTTCATACGCCAATCTAAGACAGATCTATTAAGCAAAGGCAGGTGGGTGGTACTTCATAGTGTCCGGGGTTCTTTGCTTTGTCCAGTCTTGGCAGTCCAAAGCTTTGTGATGGTTCGCCCCCCCGAGTGACGGATCCTTCTTGGTGCACACTGATGGCACTCCCCTATCTAAGTTCCAATTTATTTCCGTTTTCAGGAATTGTTTAGCCAGGGCCGGTTTCAACGCTACGTTTTTCTGTTCACATTCTTTTCGCATTGGTGCCGCCCCAGAGGCTGCCAGTTGGGGCCTTGAGGAAGCTGTTGTGAAGCGTATTGGGAGATGGGAATCTAGCAGGTACCGTTTGTACATTCGTCCTCATTTAGTTTAATTGGTAGTCTGTGTTAAGTCGGTGCATTAACATTTGTCTGCTGTGTTATTTTGTCGCTTGTTTGCCTGTTATGGTGTTTGTTTATTTTCAGGTCCTGGTTTCGTCTGGATCTTGGGTCATTCGTATGTGGTGTGGGGGGCCCGCCGCGCGGATGTCCATCCCGATGGCAGACAGCTCGGCGTCCAAAGGAACATTGCTAAGGTGCAATGGTTAGGTTTCCCTGGGATGTTGTGAAGTCGGGTCGTACCTGAGGTTCACAGGTATGCCAGGCTAGACAGGGTGCCGGACATCCTTCTCCTTCACGTGGGCGGTAATTACCTCGGTCTACGCTCCATGCGCGAGCTGATTCGCGATATCAAGTATGACTTTCTGCGGCTCTGTGCATCCTTGCCTGATATTATTATAGTGTGGTCAGAAATTGTGGCTTGCACCTCTTGGCGTTTGGCTCGGTCGGTTGACCAGTTAAACAAAGGTCAATAAGGAGGTGGGGCAGTTCATAGCTAGGAATGGTGGTATTGTGGTGCGACATCGGGAGCTTGAGGTGGATACATGGCAGTACCTAAGGGGTGATGGAGTTCATCTGAATGCCGTTGGAACAGACATGTGGTTTTTGGGTCTGGAGGATGACATTCACAGGGCACTGTGGGTGTGAGGTTGCGTCCAAGGGTTGCTATGGCAGGTCCCGCGGAGAGAGGTCGAAGACTCAGACTGAGGGTAGGAGGTCTCTGCAGTTATGTACTATGTTGTCCCTGAGTCGGCGAGTTGCGGCTAGTGGCCAGTTGGTTAAGTGGTATGCCGAGCTCTATGGTAGGAGACCAATGGTGCCTTCACAGACCTCAGCCATATTGATAGGATGGTGGAGGTGATGGGGGTGTGTATGGGGTGGTCTCTTACCTTTTTTTTTTTAAATCTCTTTGTGTAAATTGTTAAAAATTGAATAAACAAACAAAGTACACATAACCACATTCAACATACTCCAAGTGGTACAATACGTTAAATATAAAAATATATATAAGCAGCATAATTCTATTATTCTGATTATTTAATAACCACTCTACATTCATCCCAGGCCTGGCCTGCCCCCCCTTATTTCCTTCCTTCGTTTTCCATCTGCACTCCCAAAAATAATCTCCAAGATAGTCTCCCACAATTACATATACATATATGCACACATACATATATACATACAAACATCTACATACCATAATCGACCAGCTAAGCATTACATAATAACTCCTAGCTCAAAATATATTGTATTACTAAAGAATCGGGTGCTAAACCTGGTGTAGAAAGCCACACATTCCACGTTCTAAAGAATTGTGTAGGCCTTCCCCTGTGTTGGTACACCAATTTTTCTTTAAACAGCAATAGATTAACCTGGGTACGCCATTCACCAATAGTGGGGGGGTTAGAAGACATCCACCTCAAGGCTACTAATTTTCTTGCTACAAAAAGAAGCCGTATTACTAAAGGGAAAATTTGCTCAGGATATTCGTCTTTAACTAACAGATTCAGTAAACATATTCTAGGATCAGCCAATATTGATATCTCACATATTTTATTAATAATAGACACTACTTCCTTCCAGTATCGAAAAAGTTTTGGGCATTTCCATAACATATGCAACAAATCTGCAGCCTCCTCCAAACATTTAGTGCAGGCTCCAGATTCCCTCCTTCCCCAACGCTGTTGTTTTTGAGCGGTATAATAAACTCTATGTAAGATAAACAATTGTGTTAGTTGTTGAGTAGGTGATAGTGATACCAGTGGAACATTTTCCAACACCTCTTGCCATAAATCATCTGATATAACCCCTACATCCCTTTCCCACCCTCCCCTACACTTAAGTCGCTGTCCTGATACCCATTCATCCATAAGTGCATCATAAATTTTTTAGATTAAACCTTGCCTCCCAACTGAATGTGCAACCAATTTAATAAGTGGTGCCTTCGCGTACACAAAAGGTGTAATTGTACTCTGTGCCTGAACAGCATGTCTTAAATGTAAATATTTATAAAAAAAAAGTGTTTAATAAGTGAAATTCCTCTTGCAACATGTGAAAAGATTTAACAATATTGTGCTCAAATAATTGATACATATAATTCACTCCCTTAGTGATCCATGTTTCAATCCCCTCTTTGTTGATAAGCACACCCCGCACGTATGCTTTCATAGTATCCCAGACAATTGCACGAGAAGCCGAGGATAAGTTGTCCTGAAAAAAAGATTTTAATTTCAGGGAAATATCATCTTCCTCTGGGAATAAGCAAAGCCATCTCAGATTAACTCTCCAGGGGCTATTAATTATACCTTGACCCATACGTAGACATACCAACAGAGGGGAATGATCCGATAGGCCTCTAGGTTCATAAGAAGTAGAAACTATATATGGGTTCATACCTGATGTACATAGGGCCAAGTCTATCCGAGACAATGTTTGATATGTAGATGAAAAACAAGAGTATTGAAAAATTTCTGGATGTTGTGCCCTCCATACATCGGTGAAACCTAGTTCCTGTAATACCCTGGAAAAGGGAGTTTCATCACACACATTTCCCCCCCCCGGATGCCTGAAACCTATCCCATTTCTGGTTTAATACATTATTGAAATCTCCCACTGCTATAACCGGGATACCCGACCTAGCTGCCATAAACTTAGATAATTCCCGAAGCACTTCAGGAGAGTATGGGGGAGGGATATAAATATTTGCCAATATACAGCTCACTCCATTTATCCTACATAACAAGAAAATATAACGACCATAGGAATCCACGGTGGCCTGCATACAGGAAAATACAATGTTAGAAGAAATGTATATACTAACCCCCCTTGCATGAGATGAATAAACTGAATGATATTTAAAAGAAAAATTACCACGCATCATATTAGTATCCGCATCTGTAGAAAAATGGGTTTCCTGGAGGCAAACCACTGATGGAGTGTATTTAGATATACTAGTAAGCACCGCCCTTCGTTTTATGGGGTCTCTCAGACCTCTCACATTCCACGAAATTATATGAACTTTAGCCATAGGCAACACAAATACTGTATGTCGTTGATTATTTTAACATCCCCATTTCCAGCGGTTAACTCCCATTATCCAGCACCCAATAATAAAGATACCCCATCAAGTACCAATAACATATTATCCGAAGGGTTGACTTAAGCACTCCAGGCCTCACACTTCCTATGCCCCACTCAACAAGACAATAACACAACAAAGACATACAAGATAAACACATATAACAATTCCACTCAGGAACCTTTCTGGGGGATCCCAAATACGTAACTGTTACCAACCAACTATACTAATACCCCTGCCTATTACCGGATATTGAGAGGGCAAAGAAAAGAAGAAGAAAAAAAAAAAAAACAGAAAAAAAAACATTTTATATATATCCCCTTCTTTTCATTTTTCTTCCCCTTATAGATCACATATTACGAAAGTGCTGCTCATTACAGTCCAGCCATGAGGCTGCCGCCTCAGGGTTGTCAAAAAAGTGCGTTTCTCCATTAACAATCACTCGCAGCCTGGCTGGATAAAACATAGCATATGAAAGTCTGAATGATTGTAACCGTCTTTTTACATCCATATACTTAGCTTGCCGTTTCTGCACCTCCACAGATAAATCAGGAAAGAAGGATAGCTTGGCCCCTTGTTATGAGATATCACTACTATGGCGCACCTTGTTTATCAAAAGCTCACGGTCCTTATAATTGAAGAATTTAATGATAAATGGCCAATGGAATTTTCCAGGAGGTAACGATCTAGTAGGGATTCGATGCGCTCTCTCTATTGCAAACATTGATGAAAAAAAGTCCACTCCAAAAGTATCCAGCAGCCATTTTTCAATAAACACTGTAGGATTCCTCCCTTCTGCTTGTTCTGGCAGCCCCAGAATGCGCACATTATTTCTTCTAAGACGGTTTTCCATATCCTCCAACCGAGAGGAATATACTGATAGATCAGCGTTAACAGACCGCATGTCTTTGCGTAATGGGGTAACCTCATCCTCCAGCATACCCACTCTCCCCTCCACAGCTGCAGTACGCTCTCTTAATTTTTTGTAAGTCATGTCTCAGAATCACCATGTCTTCTCTAAGACCTTGAACTTGACCAGTAAGAATAGATAATGTAGAGCCACAGTCCTGCACTGCATTATACACATCCTTTAATGTTGGTTCCCCCTCTGGCTGCATAGTAGATTGCAGAGCATTTTCAGCGCCCACACTGTCCTGTATATTCACAGTACCTGCAGTAGCTGAATCTTGCTGCCGGGGGTCTAACCCCCCATCCTTACTTGCTGAAGACTCCATCATGCTCCCATCCCCCTCCGTTTGCACATGAGGGAGATTACTTGTTTTATGTTTCTGGTCTTTCGGTTCGGTTTACTCGGAGTACGGGCAAAGCGTTCCAACTTACATGCAGCCTCCTTCTGCCTTTCTTTTTCTCTCACCGCACGCTGATGCCAATTTGTTTTACAGTTACAGGCACCTTGCCTGTGCATTGTGTAAAGGCGGCTGTGCTCTTCGTGTGAGATGAATTGCAGCGCAGGGAGCTCCCCTCCACAGCTCAGCCAGTGGCCAACATTAGGAAGTGTGCCACTCACCCTCCCTGCCCCCTCTACAGGCTTCTTCTATCGGCTGCCCCCTGGCACTGTCATTCACATCACAAGGTGTCTGCAGAGTTAAATCAGGGACCTCTGCCTCCAGCCAATCATGGGCCGCCCTGCTGTGCCTAAACCCCTCCCACTGACCAGCCACCGTTACAGGATGCGCAGGCACGGACAACACTTTTTTTCCCTTACAACTAAAAACTTTATTTATACTAATGAGCAGAGCGGACCTGGAAAGTTTTAAAACCTTTCCAGGATGAAATGTCCCTCTTGCGGGTGGCCGGGAGCTGCCATCTAATAGCGGGAGACTCCCCCAACATCCGGGAGAGTCTCGGGCCTCACAGGCTGCACAGCAACAATTAACTATTTACAGTCAGAATGCATTTAATCTTGGGAGCAACTCTATAGGGGCTACATTACGATGACAACTAGCTGCTTAAAAAACTGTTGAGATAATGAAATGGACTCAGATCAACCGTCTGATGAGTATCTGCTCCCGTCCTAATTTGTTGTATACAGTGCACCGTAAGAATCACACAGACACAAGGTTCAGGTCTATGATGAATCTGTTTATTACGCTAAGGCACGAAGGTTTATATAGACAAGCAGCTAGTGCTGTGTGCAAAGGTCATGTGAGCGTAGCGTCATAAGCTTCTGATTGGTCATGTCCAAGATAAGGTAAACTTCCTTCAGGATCCAAACATTGTCATCTTGGGTGTAGTCCCGGGAGGAGGCGCCATCTTAGTTTCTTGTTAATCACACGATGGGAGGGGGTGCAGCTAACGGCCATTTTGAGCAAGGAAGAAATAGTAAGAGGATAGCTACACACCTATATACATTAGTAAGACAAATGGTCATTTTACTTGATTCCATAACAATAAGACATCAGCAAACTCATAGACTTGCACTAGAAGAAGGAGCAGCAAACACAACCATCATGTAGTCCTGCAAAGCAGTAAGGAATGCCTGCGTATGTAATGAACAAATATTGCTTTTACCTTGTGCATTTACATTAAAACAAAAATGTTGGCAGATAAGATTTTTTGCATACATGTATTTTTAACTGTCTATGCAGCTGTTCACCTGGAGTTCAGTCAAATGGGCTTCACAGTCATCTATGGGCCCATTCACACTAGCCCATCCGTTAAAACACTACATTTTAGTGGGTAGGCTAGTGCGTTGTTGCAGCCAGAGCTGTCACTGTTTATATTTTTTTCAACTTTATCAGTAATGTAAAATGTGTACACGCCATGCAGGTCCCTGAACAGCAGCACTGCATTTTTCTACATCGCACCACCGATCAGAGCAGCAGCAACATTGTGGGTGTCACCCTGAGCAGCTGCCACTCATGTGTTATGACATCTGTGGCTTAACGTCATCACGCATGTGTGGTGATGTACTTCACTGCTGGTGGCCATCTTGGTGATGGACACCAGCAAAGAGAGGAGGGGATATTGATATATTGAGCCTCCACTCTCTCTCGTGCCCCTGTCAGTCATTTTGGTGTCACCCCCTCTGACGGTGTCATCCGGTGCAGGCTGCACCCCCTGTACCGCCCTTGTGATGCCACTCACCCATTACACTTGCATTGTGGTTTGGACAGGGCACATAGAAAACAATTGTTTTCTATGTGTCCTAGGGCTTACCTGAGTTTTTTCAGTGCTGTAAAACAGTGGCCACTGCTGAATGTGTGAATGGGGCCTAATTGCAAGTCGCATACCTCACCACAGATGTTGGCTTGTTTCATGCACTAAACAAAAACAATGTAGACAAAGCTTGTTCTGTCTGCACTCAATGGTCTCTGGAAAGCATACCGTGACCTGCATAAAGTAAACAAGATTTTGGCAATCCTCTTAGAATTTTGGCGAATCTGATTACTTTAAAGAGGGGAGAGGGATTTTTTCATGAAGCTTCAAGGGTAACATTGAAAATAAATCAATCTTTTATATTTTGAGACTTGACATGTCTGATATCTATTGACTACATTTTTATATTTTGCAAAAAATATTATATTGTGTTTGTGTGCACCTAAATTAACTTGAATGCATTGTTACTAAATACTTGAGTTTGATAAACAGTTGCACTAATATCGTGTGACATGAAACCATGTCAACTGCCACCATTTTAATCTACAGGGTTTCTGCTTTCAGAACATATATAATTTTAGGGGAGTTAAGCAATTTTAAATTTTTAAATGTGCATTTTAACATGTGTGCAAAAATGCAAAAACGGCCATAACAGTGCAAAGGTTAAAGCTTTGTGTGGTGTTACGGAACAGTGTGGTTTTCACGGACAGTCTCATTGAGAGTGTACACTGACAGCTCATATTTGGCTGTAGAATCATTTATTTTTTCTCCAATTAGCTTGGCTGACATACAGCAACAGTACCCCAATTTGATTAATTTCAGTTTGCACATTTTTTTTTGTTAAATAGCTTCAGCTATTTTCTATCATCAAGCGGTGATCAAGACCCACCTTGACCAGCTGGTATAAATTAGCCAGCGGTTTGCTGCGGCTGTCCCTGTTCTAGCTGATGCAAAATACTTTGCCGCTGGCCAATTTCAAGCGCTCATTAAGAATGACGAGACCACAGATGGTACAGCAGTGTAATGGGTCAGCAGCAGAACATTTTTAATGAGGCCAAATGTACTTGAGAAAAAGAGAACTTGCAGGTGATTTAGTACAACAATTAAGATACTGCAGCGCACCCCCTAAGGAGCAGCATACAGTAGTAAAGCAATAGGTCTCCCTGTGTTCTCGGGCCTCACAGGCTGCACAGCAACAATTAACTATTTACAGTCAGAATGCATTTAATCTTGGGAGCAACTCTATAGGGGCTACATTACGATGACAACTAGCTGCTTAAAAAACTGTTGAGATAATGAAATGGACTCAGATCAACCGTCTGATGAGTATCTGCTCCCGTCCTAATTTGTTGTATACAGTGCACCGTAAGAATCACACAGACACAAGGTTCAGGTCTATGATGAATCTGTTTATTACGCTAAGGCACGAAGGTTTATATAGACAAGCAGCTAGTGCTGTGTGCAAAGGTCATGTGAGCGTAGCGTCATAAGCTTCTGATTGGTCATGTCCAAGATAAGGTAAACTTCCTTCAGGATCCAAACATTGTCATCTTGGGTGTAGTCCCGGGAGGAGGCGCCATCTTAGTTTCTTGTTAATCACACGATGGGAGGGGGTGCAGCTAACGGCCATTTTGAGCAAGGAAGAAATAGTAAGAGGATAGCTACACACCTATATACATTAGTAAGACAAATGGTCATTTTACTTGATTCCATAACAATAAGACATCAGCAAACTCATAGACTTGCACTAGAAGAAGGAGCAGCAAACACAACCATCATGTAGTCCTGCAAAGCAGTAAGGAATGCCTGCGTATGTAATGAACAAATATTGCTTTTACCTTGTGCATTTACATTAAAACAAAAATGTTGGCAGATAAGATTTTTTGCATACATGTATTTTTAACTGTCTATGCAGCTGTTCACCTGGAGTTCAGTCAAATGGGCTTCACAGTCATCTATGGGCCCATTCACACTAGCCCATCCGTTAAAACACTACATTTTAGTGGGTAGGCTAGTGCGTTGTTGCAGCCAGAGCTGTCACTGTTTATATTTTTTTCAACTTTATCAGTAATGTAAAATGTGTACACGCCATGCAGGTCCCTGAACAGCAGCACTGCATTTTTCTACATCGCACCACCGATCAGAGCAGCAGCAACATTGTGGGTGTCACCCTGAGCAGCTGCCACTCATGTGTTATGACATCTGTGGCTTAACGTCATCACGCATGTGTGGTGATGTACTTCACTGCTGGTGGCCATCTTGGTGATGGACACCAGCAAAGAGAGGAGGGGATATTGATATATTGAGCCTCCACTCTCTCTCGTGCCCCTGTCAGTCATTTTGGTGTCACCCCCTCTGACGGTGTCATCCGGTGCAGGCTGCACCCCCTGTACCGCCCTTGTGATGCCACTCACCCATTACACTTGCATTGTGGTTTGGACAGGGCACATAGAAAACAATTGTTTTCTATGTGTCCTAGGGCTTACCTGAGTTTTTTCAGTGCTGTAAAACAGTGGCCACTGCTGAATGTGTGAATGGGGCCTAATTGCAAGTCGCATACCTCACCACAGATGTTGGCTTGTTTCATGCACTAAACAAAAACAATGTAGACAAAGCTTGTTCTGTCTGCACTCAATGGTCTCTGGAAAGCATACCGTGACCTGCATAAAGTAAACAAGATTTTGGCAATCCTCTTAGAATTTTGGCGAATCTGATTACTTTAAAGAGGGGAGAGGGATTTTTTCATGAAGCTTCAAGGGTAACATTGAAAATAAATCAATCTTTTATATTTTGAGACTTGACATGTCTGATATCTATTGACTACATTTTTATATTTTGCAAAAAATATTATATTGTGTTTGTGTGCACCTAAATTAACTTGAATGCATTGTTACTAAATACTTGAGTTTGATAAACAGTTGCACTAATATCGTGTGACATGAAACCATGTCAACTGCCACCATTTTAATCTACAGGGTTTCTGCTTTCAGAACATATATAATTTTAGGGGAGTTAAGCAATTTTAAATTTTTAAATGTGCATTTTAACATGTGTGCAAAAATGCAAAAACGGCCATAACAGTGCAAAGGTTAAAGCTTTGTGTGGTGTTACGGAACAGTGTGGTTTTCACGGACAGTCTCATTGAGAGTGTACACTGACAGCTCATATTTGGCTGTAGAATCATTTATTTTTTCTCCAATTAGCTTGGCTGACATACAGCAACAGTACCCCAATTTGATTAATTTCAGTTTGCACATTTTTTTTTGTTAAATAGCTTCAGCTATTTTCTATCATCAAGCGGTGATCAAGACCCACCTTGACCAGCTGGTATAAATTAGCCAGCGGTTTGCTGCGGCTGTCCCTGTTCTAGCTGATGCAAAATACTTTGCCGCTGGCCAATTTCAAGCGCTCATTAAGAATGACGAGACCACAGATGGTACAGCAGTGTAATGGGTCAGCAGCAGAACATTTTTAATGAGGCCAAATGTACTTGAGAAAAAGAGAACTTGCAGGTGATTTAGTACAACAATTAAGATACTGCAGCGCACCCCCTAAGGAGCAGCATACAGTAGTAAAGCAATAGGTCTCCCTGTGCATCTCAATAATAAATACAGAGCACACCCTGTGATCAAGATACCTTGATCCTAGGGTCACAATTGTTTCCAAGAACCACCCGCACTCCTTATGGTCTGCAACCTTCCAATGGTGGTGCTGCTCATGGTGATCACACGGATGGCGCTGTGCAAAACTCAGAATAGCCTCAACAGGTCATGGGCACATCTCTTTGATATGTTTATTGAAGAATGTCACAGCATGTCATTAGAAACTGAAGCTAGCTTTTCGGGACCTCGCAGGTACCCTTCATCAGAGCGACATAGTGACAACATGTATAAGTGAACAGCAGTAGTGCACTCTATATGTAGTATATAGTACATGTACATATAGAGTGCCTGCAACAATACATTTACAATGATCCTCTGCTAACATGAATGGGTTAAATGATCCATAGTACAGGGCTACATACAGATCATTTAATACATTCATGTTAGTATCATTGTAAATGTATTGTCTGCACTGTATTAGCAGTATATACTCAATATACCAAAAAAATGGGCTGAAAATCTCGGCTTATACTCGAGTATATACGGTAGTCCTGTCATTTTAAGAAGGTGCTCCTAATGACAACTCGTTATGTACATAACAGACACCTGTCCTCAGAATCTCTTTCTTCCATTCAAATCTCACTACCATGGGCAAGACCAAAGAGCTGTCAAAGGATAGTTTAGGGACAAGTTAGGGACAAGATTGTGGACCTGCACAAGGCTGGAATGGGCTTCAAGACTATCAGCAAGAAGCTTGGTGAGAAGGAAACAACTGTTGGAGTCATTATTTGCAAATGGAAGGAATACAAAATAACCATCAATCGCCCTCAATCTGGAGCTCCATGCAAGATTTCGCTTCATGGGGTAAGGATAATCATGAGAAAAGTGAGGGATCAGCCCAGAACTACACAGAAGCTTGTGATTGATCACAAGGCAATTGGGACCACAGTCACCAAACAAATCATTCGTAACACAATACATGGATTGAGATCCTGCAGCCCCCGCAAGGTCCCCCTCCTCAAGAAGGCACATGTACAGGCTCGTCTGAAGTTTGCCAATAACATCTAAATGATTCAGAGAAGGATTGGGAGATGAGACCAAAATTGAGCTCTTTGGCATTAAATCGACTCGTCGTGTTTGGAGGAAGAAAAATGCTGACTATGACCCTAAGAACATTATCCCTACAGTCAAGCACAGAGGGGGAAACATTATGCTTTCGGGCTGTTTCTCTGCTAAAGGTACAGGCCGACTTTGCCGCATTGAGGGACCAATGGACGGGGTCATGTAAAGTAAAATCTTGGATGAGAACCTTCTTCCCTCAGCCAGAACACTGAAGATGGGTCGTGGATGGGTCTTTCAGCACGACAATGACCCAAAACATACCGCCAAGGCAACAAAGTAGTGGCTCAAGAAGAAGCACATTAAGGTTATGGAGTGGCCTAGCCAATCTCCAGACCTTAATCCTATAGAAAATGTATGGATGGAGCTGAAACTTCGAGTAGCCAAGCGACAGCCAAGAAACCTTAAGGATTTAGAGAAGATCTGTAAAGAAGAGTGGACCAAAATCCCTCCTGAGATGTGTGCAAACCTGGTAACCAACTCCAAGAAATGTCTTGCCTCTGTGCTTGCCAACAAGGGTTTCTCCACCAAGTACTAAGTCATGTTTTGCTTGGGGATCAAATACTTATTTTACTCACTGAACTGCAACTCAATTTATAACATTTGTATCATGTGTTTTTTCTGGATTTTTGGTCGACAGTCTGTCTCTATCATTTAAAATACACCTATGATAAAGGTTATAGACCTTTCATTTCTTTGTAAGTGGGCAAACTGACAAAATCTGCAGGGGATCAAATCATTATTTTCCCCACTGTATCACAAAAATTATTCAATTACAGTTTGATTGCATGATTCTGTGATACCATTTTGTAATATGTATATATTCAAATTATGGCAGGATATTACGTCATTATGTTATTTTTATGTTATGTTATGTGCCTGCTGTTCACTTACACATGTTGTCACTCAGAGGCGTGACTAGAACCTTCAGGGGCCCGGTGCAAGAAACCATGAAGGCCCCCCCAACCCCCCACCGCCATGGCACTGTGTGGTTAACAGGATGGCTGCCGAGGTCCCCAGCAAGCGCGGGACCTCAGGCAGCCGCTTCAGTTTAGAAATTTAGTGTCTGTGTTCTGTCGAGATGCCAACCTAGTATCTGCGCTTACGCACAGACGGGATTAACAAGGAAACCAGCATTTACAAAGTATTAGTTTGTAATTGTTAATTGTGACCAGTAATAATATGCCGTCCATGGCAGTAAATGATGGATGGCATATTATTAACGGTCACAATTAGCAATTTAAACTAAATGCTTTGTAAATAAATGCCTGTTCCCTCAATAATGCTGGTCTGCGCAGATGCTGAGGTCTAAATCTAAATTCTAAATCTTCTGCCCCCATGTGCTCCAAGATGGAGACTCTCATAGTTTAGAGTTAGGACCGCACTATAAGAGGTGCCTTGGCGCGGCTGTGCGGCTTTCACATTTTCTGCAGAAGACGTGTATCCAAATCTGTTGTTAACCTTAGTGGTGAGACAAGTTTTTTTACATGTTAGCTTGCTTTACTGTTTAAAGCCCATTTCGTGTGCACCTTACTGTATAGCTGGTGACGAATTGTTGAGTGCGTTTGTCATTTGTTTTGCTTGAGTGTTTAGTATCAGACCTTTTCACGAGTACCAGTACTCTTAAAAATGCCCGATTTTGGTGCATCCCTAGTCGTTTGCTCACCCTGCCGATGGCAACCCCCCCCAGGGCACCCCCTAGTTTCGGGCCTGAGAACTGCATCTCTTCCTGCGGCATACATGCCCCTTTCCTTTTGCTCCATTTGCACTCTAAAGCAAAGAAAAACATCCAGTACTTCCAGAACATATCAACAATCATCAGGTCCGAGCACTGCCACATGCACCATTACCCTTATCAGATAACAAATTATTTCACATCGGCATGCTGATGTGATATTTAGTGAAAGGGGGTAAATGTGCTTTAAGACTTCAAATACAGTATAGACAAAATGCACAGAGAACCATCTATATTCCAACAAATATTACAAAATACCCAGTCCACTTTAAATCAAGCCCAAAGTGTCATAATGAGTGCTCTATTTGACAGCTCAGGTAAGACAAGGATGAAGGAAAGCAGAAGGAAAACACATGGACAACAGGTAGCTTTGGTCTGTTCTAATTGACATCACTGAACTGCAGACCAGATCTGAATGTTTTCGTGTTCCATATGGAGTGACATTGCTGTCATGCATGTAATCACACGTGCCAAAAGGTATTGTTGATCTATAAATGGTTGAATGCTCATCTGTTGGGTTTTAGGATTTTCTACGCCAAAAAGTACTTTGGTATTCTGTACATGTCACTGTTTCATTTTTTTGGGCCTCTAGTTTCTTTTGAAGCTGTTATTATTTATTTTCTCTCTTTTAATAACAAAAATCTTACAAGCAACATCTGGTCTACTTTGTCAATGCTGTTTTTTTTAATACTTTCTCCAATTACACCTCCAGCATGGGATTGTAATATATGTATCCAGACAGTAAAATCAAGCCCTTGATCCCAGTAACGTGAAAAATAATATTCTTGATGTCAAAATAATGTCCAAATAAAATGGATCCAGGAAAAAAATAGTCTATGCTTCTGTCTGGGCATGTTAAAATATCATGGACCGTAGCTGTATTTACAATTTCGGGTTTCATGACATGCAGAAACTTCTATGTATGGTTCTTACATTTCCAGAAGTCTCTGATTTACTGCATGTGTGTGTTGATCAGCATGATCAGCAGGATCCACGAGCATCCACACAATAATGTACCAGGACAGCAGACGAAGAGCAGAGTCAGGAACAAGGCCAGAGTCAGGAACACAGACGATCAGCAGGATGGTCAATACGAGCCGGGTCGGTAACTGGAACAACGTTCAGAATGCAGGATCTCGGAAGCAACAGCTAACGGTCACTGAGCATTGAGCATCAGGGGGTCACAGTTTAAATAGCCTGTCTGGTGCCAGAATCTGTTGCATGCGCATACGCACACACGCAGAGGCGCACTGCCAGGCCTGGTTCTGTGGACCATACCATCTGCACGCACATGTGCAGATACTTGCGCAGCGCTACTAGCACATGCTTCCCGACTGACTTCTTTACATTCCCCCCTCCCAAGGGGCAGCCTCTGGATTGCCATTCTGATCCTTTTTCCGGGATGCTTCTGAAAAAGGGCTCGTATCAGACGCTTGGAGTGAACATTATTTTCAGGTTCCCATGAATTCTCTTCTAGCCCGGAACTTTTCTATCTAATTAAATATTGAATCTTACCCACTCGTTTTCTGCAGTCTAGGATGGTTTCAACTTCAACTTCTTCCTCCCCATTGATAATGACAGGAGCTGCTGGTTCAGGAGGGATGGATCTTAATAAACCCCAGGCTTTTGAACAGCTTCCCTTATTTCTAATACATGCGGTGCAAGAGCTCACGTAATTTTTGCAGTCCGTCAACAAGTTTGGCCACCAGAAGTTACGCTGTACTAGGCCAGAAATTGTTCGCCCACAATGTCCAGCAAGGGGGGCATCATGACAATATTCGAGTACTGACAGGCGGAGATTCTAAGGCACAAAGATCTTTTTATCTATAAAAAGTAATCCATCTTCCTCTCGCAGACCTGCATTAGGAAGAATCACTTCTGTGGAGGAGGCTTGCCGAATTTCAGAGACAAGGTTTGTCTGAAGCAGCAGGAAATTATTATCTTGTAGAACAGTAGCTGGACGAGTAGGAGAGTCAGCTTCAGGAAACATGCGTGAAAGTGCATCAGGTTTTCCGTTCTTAGACCCGGGACAATATGTAATATGAAAACTGAAGTGATAGAAGAATAATGCCCACCTTGACGTGGATTCAGTCGTTTAGCAGATCTACAATACTCCAGGTTCTTGTGGTCTGTAAAGATTAGGAGTGAATGAGCCGCTCCTAGCAAATAACACCACTCTTCCAGGGCAAGTTTGATGGCTAGTAGTTCTCGATCCCCAACATCATGGTTTCTCTTAGCAGGACTCCGTTTTTTTTTTTAGAAAAATGCCATAGATGTAATAATGATTTAGGCCCCTTACAAAACTGCCCCTACTGCATTTTTTGAGGCATTAAATTCAAGAATGAACAGAAGAGTGGAGTCAAGGTGTTTCAAAAGGAGCAGAGTTGAAAGGTATCTTTAGTTCCTCAAAAGCAAATTCAGCTGCAGGAGTCCATATGAAACGATTTTCTTTCTTGGCTAGCAGTGTGATGGGGGCTATAATCAAGAAACCTTTAATACATTTTTTATATAAATTGGCAAATCCAATAAAATGTTGAACCCCCTTCTTATCTGCTGGAGGCAACCAGTCCATTTCATTTGATGACACAGAAGAAATGACACTTTGCTACAATGTAAAGTAGTGAGTGTAGAGCTTTTATATCAGTGTACATTTGCTGTCCCCTCAAAATAACTCAACACACAGCCATTAATGTCTAAACCGCTGGCAACAAAAGTGAGTACGCCCCTAAGTGAAAATGTCTAAAATGGGCCCAAAGTGTCAATAATTTGTGTGGCCACCATTATTTTCCAGCACTGCTTTAACCCTCTTGGGCATGGAGTTCACCAAAGCTTCACAGTTTACCACTGGAGTACTCTTCCACTCCTCCATGATGGCATCACGGAGCTGGTGGATGTTAAAGACCTTGTACTCCTCCACCTTCCGTTTGAGTATGCCCCACAGATGCTCAATAGGGTTTAGGTCTGGAGACATGCTTGGCCAGTCCATCACCTTTACCCTCAGCTTCTTTAGCAAGGCAGTGGTCATCTTGGAGGTGTGTTTGGGGTCGTTATCATGTTGGAATACTGCCCTGCAGCCCAGTCTCCAAAGGGAGGGGATCATGCTCTGCTTCAGTATGTCACAGTACATGTTGGCATTCATGGTTCCCTCAATGAACTGTAGCTCCCCAGTGTCGGCAGCACTCATGCAGCCCCAGACCATGACACTCCCACCACCATGCTTGACTGTAGTCAAGACACACTTGTCTTTGTACTCCTCACTTGTCGCCACACACTCTTGACACCATCTGAACCAAATAAGTTTATCTTGGTCTCATCAGACCACAGGACATGGTTCCTGTATTCCATGTCCTCAGTCTGCTTGTCTTCAGCAAACTGTTTGCAGGCTTTCTTGTGCATCATCTTTAGAAGAGGCTTCCTTCTGGGACGACAGCCATGCAGATCAATTTGATGCAGTGTGCGGCATATGGTCTGAGCACTGGCAGGCTGACCCCCCACCCGTTCAACCTCTGCAGCAATGCTGGCAGCACTTATACGTCTATTTCCCAAAGACAACCTCTGGATATGACGCTGAGCACGTGCACTCAACTTCTTTGGTCGACCACGGCGAGGCCTGTTCTGAGTGGAATCTGTCTTGTTAAACCGCTGTATGGTCTTGGCCACTGTGCTGAAGCTCAGTTTCAGGGTCTTGGCAATCTTGAAGTCCTTTGACGGTCTGTGTGAGACCTAGGATTGGTTAACAAAGTTCTTCCATTTTAGAGGCACCCTTTCAGGCTCTAGATGGCTAAGTGATACTGTCACGTACCTTTCGGAGTCTGAAGTGACGAAGGAGGCCTCTCTTACAACGCTGGTCCTAAAACCCCTGAATAGCAGAACAGGGGAGTCAGGGAACAGAGGGGCACATCTTTAAGAAGAAAGCAACGCAGGAGATACAGAGTAGGCTGGATCGGGGTCAAGTTCAAGCAAAGTCGGAGCCGAGTGGGCAATTACGTACCAGACAACAGGCAAACTTGTACTTGAGGGACAAGCCAGGATCAGACACAGAAGATCAGCAGGATCCACGAGCATCCACACAATGGAGTACCAGGAAAACAGACTAAGAGCAGAGTCCGGAACAAGGCTGGGGTCAGGAACACAGAAGATCAGGAGGATGGTCAATATGAGCCGGTTCGATAACTGAGCACTGAGCATCAGGGCGGTCACAGTTTAAATTGCCCGTCTGGTTCCAGAATCTGTCGCACAAGCATACGCGTGCACGCAGAGGTGCACACCCAGGCCTGGTTCTGTGAACCATACCATGTGCATGTACACGTGCAGCGCTACTAGCACAGTCTTCTTGACTGGCTTCTTGGCAGGGGTACAGAGGTGAGCAGTAGTTGAAGAGGGGTGAAGAGGTGAGTAAAGGATGATGATTTAAGAGGATTGCTATGGAAGGATAATTTTTCTAGCAAGCAGTGGATGAAGAAGTGCAGAGAATGGTGGGCGGATGGTGCAGAAATAAGTGGTGGACAAGAGGGAATGGGGGCTAAAGTAAGTAGGAGTTGTACCGTGATTTTGGGACTGATTGCTTTTGGATGGAGAATTTGGCTTGGGAAGGGGGATTTTTCATAGGGCAGCTGGTTTGCTTTAGGTAAGAGGGCGTCCTTTAGAAGAGGGCTTTACTGGGAGGGCATTTTCCTGAATGCTGTTACTCTGTGCTGTGTATTAAGCACTCCTAAACTCTGCACTCTGTATGATGGGAGTGCAGCAACCAGGAGTGTGCAACATGCAACACAGTATTCAGAGCGCAGCAGTCAAGATTATGTAACACACTGTGTACATTACATTCTCTTGACCACCATACTCTGTACTCTGTGAGGCACCTTACTCTTGTATGCAGAGCCGTAGCTAGCTCCTTTTGCATCCGAGGCAAGAACAAAAAATTGTACCCCCCTTACAGGTGTGTGATGTCACCCAACGACGCACACGTGCAGCATCATGTGGCGGTCGGGGAGGAGAGAGGAGCCGTGGTCATCCTGTCAGTTTCAGGATGACAGCGTCTGTGATATTACCGGTCATCTGTGAGAAGGACAAACACTGGAGAGACCGTCTGATCACTCCAGTGTTTGTAAATAACTGGGGACACATACCACTATGTGTCCCCAGTTATGAATGAACAGGATGTGATTTACATCACTTCCTGTTCAATCATGATTTTCTCAATTTCTCAATGGGGAGTAGCACTACAGAGGCTTCTCCCCATTCAGAAACTGGTTGATAGTAAATATTTTACTGTCAACAGTTTCTGAATGAATGGGAAGCCTCTGTACTGAGTGCTTTCCATTCATTGAGTGCTGAGGCTGCAGCACTCAATGAAAAAACACAGTAAAAAATAAATACAAATTAAAAATTAATATAAAAATGTAAAAAAAATTGTTCAAAAATAAATATAAAATGTGTAAGAAAATTTAACTAATAAAAAAAAGCACAAACCCCCCCCTCCCCCACACACACATAACATACACGTGCACCATATTGAGGTGTACGCCATGCACATGTGCTGCAGTGCGTTGTTAGAATGCATCGCAGTGCATTATTTTTTTCTTTTAAAAAACATTACTTTAACTGTGGCAACACATGGCAAAGCTTTGTGACGCATTGCCATGCGTTGTGATACCTTGTGTTGCAATTAAATATACGCCTATATCATTTTATCACAACACCAACACAGCGCAAAGATTTGCGCAATTATCACAGGGCCTACAAATTTAGTAGCACCATCTTTTTATTCTACCGGCCTGTGCTTTCAGAAAATATATGGTTTGGGGGGTCTTTTACAAACACTAGCAATGCAGCAGTTGAAAATCAAATCAATGGGAAAAATTGCAAAAATGGCGTGGCCAGCTGAGGTGCAAAATGTTCCAGAGTGCTTGGCAGCGAAAGGGTTAAAACATTATGGCTTCTGTGTGAAAACCTTTAATCTAGCTCCAGAAACAGTGAAAGAATCAATCTCTCGGTTCCCTTGAGCACAGGGAAGCATTTTTAGCTGTGGGCCAAGTTTGCCGTTATGGAGGACAGTGATGTTGTTACTTATTTGCTTTGACAAAATGTGTTGGCAGTGCCACTTTCCACAGATGCAGTGGGTCCAGGACTGAAAGGCAAAGCCCTATTAAGTCCTGCTCGCTGCACCAAAACTGCAAGTGTCACACTTTAAAGATTTGACTACTCCACTATCAGATCAAGTTTGGTTTAAATTCCGGTTTGTCTGCCCACCATTCTCTGCCAGTAGCTATTTCTTCCACCTCATTTCTAAAATGTTACTGTCTCTACCTATCACCAGCTCACCATCTGTAGAAACTTCTGGCAACAAAGAGTATAATATACATTACCCCTTTTCTGCATTTTAAGAAACTTGTATATCAGGTAGTTATATTGGAGCTTAAAGCTAAACTCCAGGCAAACAGTTAAACAAAGAGATACAAAATAAGTGGAGCTGTTTTGTCAGCCAAAGGATTTGTATTTCTACTCATCAAGCCCTGAGATTAACAAAGCCCTGTCACAACCTGGTTAATAACACCACCTTCTTTATTATAGTTAATGAATACAGTGGGGCAATAGTGAAGGAGCAGCAGGAGACTGATAAGGTTATCTCACTGCTGGCACTACTCTCGCCTCTTGTAACCAGCCCCTGCTCGCTCGGTTCCCCTCTCCCGGCACTCCTCAGATTTCAGACCGTAGTGTCTGATATTTCGGTCGTCCGATAATTCGGGATTCAACCTTCAGCTATGTGCCATTCGTATCCAGTGGTGATAGCTCAGAACAAACACCAGGCAGGCTGTATGTAAGTTCAAATCCTTTATTGGATGCACACACACACTTTTATACACAACAGTTTGAACGCCCCGCCCAACCGACCACCTTCCTATTGGTCAATTGTAAAGTATCCTCTAGTCCTCACTTAGGTCCTCTTGGCCATGCCAATAAGTACTTAAAAGTTGAAACAGGGTAAGCAGGGATTGGTCCGATAGCTTGAATGGGAGGGCTGATATGTATAATGACACAGAGACGTCCCAGGAGATAAAGTATTCCAAGGACCATGACACCTCTTATCAGCATTTTCCATTTCAGTATTTGCCAACAGCACATCTGATTGGTTCCCAGGGCTGCTCCTGACTATGGAATGCATTTGTCTTAGCTAAGTAAGATGAGTTAATTTTGCACAAAAGATCCTATACAAAAAATTAATGGTTTACATTTTACATAGGGGCAAGTTAAGTTAACCTATGTTTCTTTTGAAATAAAATTAATTATTTTCTTGTGTTTTGCAGAAAAAAGCCATTTTGAAAAAGAAGCCCAGAAAACAGTCACCTCAAAATTGTGTACCTCTTAAGTCCAGCTGTAAACCTCCTGCTCCTCCATGCTGTGAACCCTGTGCATTTTGCTACTGTCATTTCTTCCGGACTGTCTGCTTATATAGGATGGGCAGCCCACATTGCTGATACTTGGCTTTGTAGCCCAGAGGGCATGAATAATCTAAAGGGCATCTAGTGGTTGTAAAAGGGAGGTCTAAGCAAATCAAGCAGTTGTGACTAAAGTAGAATTATCTGCAGTTTATTTTTCTGTACAAGGTTCAACATTCTAAAATCTACTATACTGGTGTAGTTTATACTTTGATTTACAATAGTTGCCTTTTCCAGAAGGTTGATAACAGAAGAGAAATGAGAGCTACTTGTTTAAGCTGATCTAAGGGCAACACAAAATATCTAAAGCTCTATGTCTGACCCCATTAAATGAAGCAAAAATTATTTTCTCTTTACCTTGGGCCTTTATAGAGATATTTGAAGTTCTAAACCCCATGATGTCATTATAGGGTCTCCAACAGAATTATCACTAGCTGAAGCTGGTGGGAGGGGGATTGAAATATGTCTTATGTGACTTCCTGTACTTGTCGGGCGCCCCATAATAGCTATGGGCATTGACAGAGGAGGAGAGAGCTCCCTTGTCATAAATGCATAACTTTGTTATTTATAATATTTGATCAGTTTCTATGCTTTTTTATGGTGGCACTACTCATAAGCACAGCAGAACAGCTTCCTGTCGTACTCTCTCTCCCAATCTTTAGCCCACTGTGCCAGCTATGCTGACATTATTCTTTGAACATTCACAATAAAAAGGGGAAGTTGCCTAGAAAGGATGTAGGTACCTTTTACCTATTGAAAGGCAAACTGTGCCACTAGTTTTTAGGA
>NW_017308393.1:59016-60585 GCF_000935625.1 Nanorana parkeri | reverse complement strand
GTATCCCAACATTTTAAAGTTTTTCAAAAATGTGTTCAGCCCAGAGTTCAGCTTTTAGATACAGTATAATCATACATCACTCTACAAAGACCCTCCTCTGTCAGATATATCTGGGAAAAAAACTTTTTATGGGAAGTTAAGAGAATAATAAATTAGCCATTTTTCCTTGTATTCTTGGCCTTACTCAATAGTGTGTCTCACAGAAGTTCAGTAATGGGGGTCATAGCTCAGCCAAGACCGTTGACATACACTGTGGAAAATAATGATTTGATCACCTGCAGATTTTGTAAGTTTGCCCACTTACAAAGAAATGAAAGGTCTATAAAACTTTTATCATAGGTGTATTTTAATTGATAGAGACAGAAAAACAACCAAAAATCCAGAAACAAACACGATACAAATGTTATAAATTGAGTTGCAGTTCAGTGAGTAAAATAAGTATTTGATCCCCAAGCAAAACTTGACTTAGTACTTGGTGGTGAAACCCTTGTTGGCAAGCACAGAGGCAAGACGTTTCTTGTAGTTGGTTACCAGGTTTGCACACATCTCAGGAGGGATTTTGGACCCTTTATTGATCTTCTCTAAATCCTTAAGTCTTCTTGGCTGTCGCTTGGCAACTCGAAGTTTCAGCTCCCTCCATAAATTTTCTATAGGGTTAAGGTCTGGAGACTGGCTATGCCACTCCATGACCTTAATGTGTTTCTTCTTGAGCCACTGCTTTGTTGCCTTGCTGGTATGTTTTGGGTCATTGTCATGCTGAAAGACCCATCCACGACCCATCTTCAGTGTTCTGGCTGAGGGAAGGAGGTTCTCATCCAAGATTTTACAATACATGGCCCTGTCTATTGGCCCCTCAATGCGGCAGAGAAACAGCCGGAAAGCATAATGTTACCACCTCCGTGCTTGACTGTAGGGATGGTGTTCTTAGGGTCATAGTCAGCATTTTTCTTCCTCCAAACACGGCGAGTCGAGTTAATACCAAAGAGCTCAATTTTGGTCGCATCTCCCAATCCTTCTCTGAATCATTTAGATGTTAATTGGCAAACTTCAGACGGGCCTGTACATGAGCCTTCTTGAGGAGGGGGACCTTGTGGGCGCTGCAGGATCTCAATCCAAGGTGGTGTATTGTGTTACCAATGGTTTGTTCTGTGATTATGGTCCCAATTGCCTTGAGATCATTCACAAGCTCCTTCCGTGTAGTTCTGGGCTGATCCCTCACTTTTCTCATGATCATCCTTACCCCAGGGGCTTCATGAGGCTGTGTGTCACCCAGAGCGGATACTGGGTGACACCCCGCTGTGATGTCATTGCGCATGTGCTTGATGTCACCACTCACGTGCGCGATGACGTCATCATGCATGCGCGGTCATCTTATTGATACCTGCCCGCTGCTACCGTGTTTCCCCGAAAGTAAGACCTACCCCGAAAGTAAGACCTAGAGCTATCTTCAGGGATTTCTGTAATATAAGACCTACCCCAAAAATAAGACCTAGTTCGGTGGTAGGTCTTATATTACAGAAATCCGCTAGGTCTTACTTTCGGGGTAGCTGCACATAAACTGAATTTTAA
>NW_017308393.1:45707-53407 GCF_000935625.1 Nanorana parkeri | reverse complement strand
TTCGGTGGTAGGTCTTATATTGCAGAAATCCGCTAGGTCTTACTTTCGGGGTAGCTGCACATAAACTGAATTTTAAATGTAAAGACCGCCCACACGCCCGCCGCAGCTCCCGCCTACACGCCCGACGGCCACAGCTCCCGCCCACACGCCCGCACGCACGATGGAAGCGGAATATCATCCGCCGACACCGGGACCGGTAACAGCACGCCGCCTTCCGGGACCTCGTCCAGTCCTCCCCCAGCCAGGTAATACATCCCCCGAAAATAAGACCTAGTGTCTTTTTTCGTGCAAAAAAATAAATAAGACACTGTCTTATTTTCGGGGAAACACGGTAGCTTGGTGATGGCCGCCGGCAGAGAGAGGAAGGGAACGTTCACTCGGCGGGATAAGGTATGCCGCCGGGTCCCCTTCTCTCTCCTGAAACTGTTGGTCTCTTGGCCTATGACCGAGTGTCCAACATTTTAAAGGGGATGACAACAAAATGTCAGTCATTTTGGTGTCACCCCTCCAATGGTGTTACCCAGGTGCGGGCCGCACCCCCGCACCTCTCTTGTGATGCCACTGCCTTAACCCATGAGGTGAAATCTTGCATGGAGCTCCAGACCAAGGGTGATTGATGGTTATTTTGTATTCCTTCCATTTGCAAATAATCGCTCCAACAGTTGTTTCCTTCTCACCAAGCTTCTTGCTGATAGTCTTGTAGCCCATTCCAGCCTTGTGCAGGTCTACAATCTTGTCCCTAACGTTTGACAGATCTTTGGTCTTGCCCATGGTGGAGAGGTTTGAATGGAAGAAAGAGATTATGTGGACAGGTGTCTTTTATATATACTGTATATAACAAGTTGTCGTTAGGAGCACCTTCTTAAAGTGACAGGACTCATCTGTGCACCACATAGCCAGTCTGTGGGAGCCAGAATTATTGTTGGTTGGTAGGGGATCAAATACTTTTTTTACTCACTGAACTGCAACTCAATTTATATAATTTGTACCATGAGTTTTTTCTGGATTTTTGGTTGATATTCTGCCTCTATCATTTAAAATACACCTATGAAAGAAATTATAAACCTTTCATTTCTTTGTAAGTGGGCAAACTTACAAAATCTGCAGGGGATCAAATCATTATTTTCCTCACTGTATGTCAGGTTTTAATACACTTTCCATCACTTTCTCGTTTCATTGACTAATTTAAATATACATTTTAAGTAGGTTTACAAATCAGTTACATCTGTGTGAAAATGAAACCATACAATATCTGACAAACTGATTATCAAGCACACTCTGAAAATACTGTATCAACTACCTACCGGACCATTAGATAGTATTAACTTGTGTTAAAACAACCTTAAACAGACTGTTACAATTTTAAAACATTCAGCAAGAACAATGCATATTGACCTTGCTATATTTACACAGAATGATTTAGACAATTTGCACAAGCCTTTGGTGGTTACTTCTGACAACCTTTACCCCAAAGTGACATGGAAAATTGGACATTTCAATAACTCTCTATTGTTTTTAGTGATATAGATATAAGCTATGAGTAGTAGTTCTTCACACTCTTTTATGAATTTTTAAGGGTTACAAAAGGTGTATCAAGCAAAAAAAACTGTTTGATTTGCTAGACCTAAAGAGGTTATGGATGTTAAAATAATTAAAATCTTGCCCATATATGATCCTATTTGAGAGCAAGATATCTAAGTCGGTTAACTCACGCTCCAAAGCTATCAAGTCTTCAAGGGCACATCTTTTTTGATTTTACTGCTTATAACCTAAGGGTCTGAAAGTGAGAGAAGGGATTATTGGAATGCAGTGGTAGTAGGTAGTGTTATGATGTATCAGCAGTGTTGGGCTGCACACCCAGAGGTTAGTATTATGAATGTTATTGAAACTTACAGGGTTATTCACAAAAGGGTGAAGGGTTTGGAGAAGACAGGAGAAGGGAACAATCTAGGACAACATAACTCATTTGGAAAATGCCTCCAATTCAGCTCACTTTCCAGTTCAGCTATGTTGTCCTAGATTGTTCACTTCTCCTGCCTTCTCCAAACTCTTCACCCTTTTGTGAATAACCTTGTCAGTGCTGCTATCATATACCGATATCATAGACAAATATTATCACTGGCATGTCTGCATTGTGTTTCTAGAAATAGGTAGAAAAATCTCCTGTGACTCAAGGCATGGATAATATTTAGAACATCTAATGTTAGCAATACGCAGTTACTGCTACCAGCGCTTGCCAGTAAAATATAAGGGGTGGGCTTAAAATATGCAACAATATAACGTATAGTAAACTGGGATAATAGGATCAATTTTATCACTCTATGATCATCAAATTTATTCTGCTGTATACTTGTGAAGACATCTATTTTATTTATAAAATGTTCCATCTGGAATACATTTTTTCATATGCAACAGATATTGTTTGAAATATTTTGCTTGTATTATATACAGTATACACACATTAAAAATATAAGGTTGGTTTGTTTTAACTTCTCTACAAATAATCGCAAATATTATAGACATGCACAACCACCTAACACACACTTCAAACCTGTTTTTACCCAAATGAGAATTTATATACTTCAGTTAGGGAAGAACTGCCTCATTAACAAATACCCATTGTGGGGAATGTATCAAAACTGGAGCAGACAAAATCTAGGAGCAGATTTGCACCGAAACCAATCAGCTTCTCTATCTCATTTTCAAATCTTCCCTGAACAAACTGAAGAGAGATGCTGATTGGTTGCCATGGGCAACTGCTCCAATTTCTTTCTGCTCCAGTTTTGATAAATTCCCCCCATTGTGATTTCTAAGAAGCAGCAATAGTCTGTGTGGAACAATGTTTTGGGGGTTCAGAGACTGAGATACAGAAGACTTTAAAAATCCAGTATACCCATGAGCCTACTTATCGTCTCCTGTGTCATTGCTGTCAAGTCTGAGTCGTACAAAAATATAAGTAAATGGATTTACCCGGCATATCTTCCAAAGACCCCTTTGATGGTGCTGTGCATATGGCAACATAGGTTGGCAAAAGATCTATAACAGGGATAAAGTGAACCTGTGCTTTGCTCATGCAGGGTAAAGTAACGTGTTCACTTTAATGGCAGTCCACAACAGCACATACTCACCTTCCCTTCCCTCCTCAGCCATTGAGTTCAGCCTTCTGTAGTAAGATAAAAAAAAAGTACCCAGTACTTTTGGCTATGGTATGGAATAGCCTAAGACTCTCCCCCTTTTCTCCCACATGACAATGCTGGTACTTGGAAATAGCCTAAGGCACCCACCACTATTACATGGGGATGGGGAGAGAGTCCACAGCCCTGTGTCACAACGTCAAGCTTAAACCTCTCTTGAGTACTGATGTTCAAACAGAGAGAATAAGAGTATGGGCAGCTGGTGGGGCAAAGCCTGTTTAGCATCCGACGCCCACCTCCTTTATTTGCCTTTTCTCAGGTGTTTTTTTTTCGTGTTCGGCGCCCCGCCGTCTCTATTCCCTTTCGCGTTACACAATCCATCGGAAGAGACTGTGGCGCAACGGTGTTCCCAGATTCTCCTTCAGGTAGCTTTGGTGGGGCAAAGCACAGGTTTTCTTTAAAGGGTTAGTTCACCTTTATAGAAAAATCACTTATACTGTCCCGAAACTATGCTATCCTATGGAATGAGCGTTCCAGTTGCCACAAGTAGGCTCAACAGCTGCAACTGGAAACAGAGCACACTGTGCATGTGTGAGGATCACTTCACTACCGTTTGGGGGCATTTGTCCCAATGGCTGTTCTGTCCTATAAAGAGGACAGGATGGACCTTTGGAGACTACAAGGATTTTTGGGGAATGCTTAATTCCTTGAAAAATAGGTACAATGTATGTAAACGGCATTAATGCTATATTTTTAAAATCTGCATTGCTCAGGGATATAGCATGGTGTTTAGGGACTGCATAGGTGATTTTTTTAATAAATAATTACAGAACCCGGGGAACTGCTGAAAGATGTAGGTACTGATAACTGATTATCGTGGCTGTTGGTTTTGTCAGGTTTATTGGGCATCTAATTTGTCCTGACCCTTAGCAGGTACTGAAAATATTTTTACTACAATTAATTGGCGACCAAAGAGTTCTCATATAACCTTAGGAGGAGAGGGTGGAGAATAAAGGAGTTGCTCATTTCAGCTTTTTGATTAAGCAGCCAGCATAATATGACTAGCAATAAAGGTCAAATCATGTAAACTCTAGGTTTGGCAAACTGAAAGCCAGCACTTAAAGGCAAACTCTGGGAAAAAATTATAATTTACAAACCACACTGGGTGTGTAAATGATCAAAAAAGCTGGCTATTATGTGCAGAGGGCTGCAAAGTTTAAAAAGCTTACCTTTTTAGCATGCTGACTCCTACATATAATATTGCCTTGTATTTTTTTCAAAGAATATAGAGTATTCTATGATTGGACAAAGAGAGATGATGTCACATCCTCGCCCCTTTTCCTTAAGAAAAATATGAGGCATTTTGTAAATGAGCAAGTAGCAAGGAGGGGCAGGAAAGTGACTGAAGCACTTCACTGCCTGAGTCTAATCCCTCACTGCCTGCAGTGCTCAGTAGCTTGGCGTTATATGTTGGAGCCAGTATGCTGCAAGGTAAAGTTGTTATACTTTGCAGCAGGCCTCGACATATAACCAGGGCTGGCCTTAGGCCTATAGGTGCCCTGTGCGATAAAGCTTTACAGTGCCCCTCAGTAACCACACCCCTGAGTAACCACACCCATTTCTCCAAAACCCGTACCATTTAAAGCCTCCCGATTTGTTAAGCACCAAAGAAACAGATTAAAAACTATGATAAAAATAAAACTTTCATTCAATGGTAATAAACTTGTAAGTGCAATATAAGTATTCTTATTAAATAAAACAACAGTAGGCAAACAAGTGGGCAAACAAGATGTCAGTGCCATCCCTCTACTTCTTGCTTTGGTGCTGTGTGGAGGCATTGGCATCTTTTGCATGCGGCATTGAGGCCTTTAATAGCCGCAGAGCTGCAAATGATACACATGGATTTCTTTGATAGGCACCCACTTGCTTACTGACAGCTTGTCGGTCTGTTGGGAGGATCCCAATGAATCTCTATCATTTCTGCAGTGATTGGGGGCTTTGACGCTGCATGCGGGGATGCTGATGTTTCGTGTAGTGTTGGAGCGGGGAGTGGAGGGGCAACACTGTCAGCCTTCAGACCAGAGCCAATGCACAGCAAACCTCAGACCAAAGCCAATGCATGGCAGACCTCAGACCAGAACCAATGCATGGCAGATGAGTATTTCATACGATCAAACTAGCAGTTGTGTGTACCTGGGAGGGAACTGACAGGTCAGGACAGTTCAGTCATTGCTTGACGATGCTGACCTCCAAATATCTAGCCTTCTGCTTCACCTCCTTGGCAGTCCTCCGCAGAATGAAGATGGAGTCCAGGACCCCTCCAGCCCCGCTCTTTCAGGATTGTCAACTAAGGGGGGTGGTTGGGGGTAAGGCCCTGAGTCCCCTCCTGCCCACGGGTCCTCAGGCAGCTTTGGCTCCAGTGCTCCTGTGCGGCATGTCAAATATGGAAGGAGATTCACCAGTGTCCCGGCTCCAGCGCTCACGGAATGCAGTGGTATGTTAAACATGGGAGGAAGGGAGAACGGTCCCTGTACCCCCAGCAGATCCAGCTACAGTGCTCCCTGCATGGCACTGAGCGGAATGTCAAATATGAGAGGGAGGGAGGAGAAACAACGGGAATGATCAGACCGCCTCTGGTGCCATCCATCTACTCCCTGCTGCCCCAAGGCCATAGCCTCGGTGGTCTTGTGGGGAATCCGGCCCTGCTGGCAACCCTGTTGCCATGGTGCCCTGAGGAGGTGCATATACTGTTTGTTACAATGCTGCCAATAAATGCTGCTATGATGTTACAGTACTGACAAAGCTTGGGTGTTCCAAACTGCTTAACATTTTGCACACATTTTTTGCAAATAGTGTTGGTTTTACTTTCTTGTTGGAAGTCCGATCGATAATAGGTGCATTTTATAATTGGATGAGAAATTTGGCACTACTTACACAGCTGCTGGACCTGGGAGAGCTCCTCGAACGGGTACCGCTGGTGACAAGCGTACTGAGCCGAGGCCATCCTCTTCCGTCAATTGCTTCGCTGAGTGAAAGAGACGAGAACATGCCTGACTGCTCTGAGTCACACCACAGGATCAATCAGCAAGGAGGAGGAGAAGCCGGCCGACCATTCAGGGTCAACCGCAAGATTTCCAGGGACTTGCGGTCTCCGAGCACATCCGGGCCGGTGCTTGCCTCCTGCAATAGACAGCTTTCTGTTTAGCATCCGACGCCCACCTCCTTTATTTGCCTTTTCTCAGGTGTTTTTTTTTCGTGTTCGGCGCCCCGCCGTCTCTATTCCCTTTCGCGTTACACAATCCATCGGAAGAGACTGTGGCGCAACGGTGTTCCCAGATTCTCCTTCAGGTAGCTTTTTCTGTATCTGCCATCCTCGCTGTAACAGTCCTGCCTACAGCTTGTGTGACAGCCAGGGGGGGCTGGGCTCTAAGCTCTCATTTTTTCGTATATAATGATAATAATACCATTTGCCAGGTCCCGGGCCCCCCCACGCTATTGGTACCTTCCTCAAACGTGCGTGCAGGGGGCAGAGCTTTCTTACCCTGGGCAGAAGCACCGGAGATCATGGCTGAAGACGAGCATGTCTGCTGCCTGGAGGGGAAAGGTAAGTGTTTTGCAGACAGAGTCCCAGAGGATTGGTGGGGGTTGTGATAGAGACTGGGGCGGGAGAGAAAGAGTACAGATCGACCGACGCTGAGAGCTTCTCAGCATTGGTCGGTCAGTCTATCTCATGCTTCCATCCCTTCTCTCAGCATCGGCCAACTCAGGCAGCAAAAAGGCTAGGGCTGCCCCTGATCAGCATAATAGTCAAGCAACCACCCTTAGTTAGCTCAATGATGACAAGATCAAATGGTCTGATGAACAATTTGGAATGAACGTTCAAATGAAATTCCAGCATGTATGGTCTTCTTTAGACTAGGGTTTACCTTTAAGAAAGCCAAAAATAAAACAATTTAGGCATACACTGAGTGGCCAGATTATTATGACCACCTGACGTTTGTAGGCAAATTAGCTATAATTTGGCGCTGAAGTTGCTAGAGTGCCAGACTAATATAAATAGGGAAGCAGGTTGTTTACCACGACAGTAGAAGTGATTTGTTTCTGAAGATACGGGGAAACAACGCGATTTAACAGCCTTTGGACGTGGGATGATTGTTGGTGCTAGGAGCCATGGAGCGAGTATCAGAAAAACAGCAGAATTCCTTAAATGTTCAAGAGCAGCTGAATGCACTGTTCGCCGTACACTGCATCGTATGGGATATGGAAGCCGAAGGCCTGTTCCAACACCTTTGCTGTCTGCAGTTAACAAGATAAAACGTCTCCAATTCGCACAGGAACACAAGAATTGGACAGTTGAGCATTGGAAAAAAGTCATGTGGTCCGATGAATCACGTTTCCAGTTGCATCATGCAGATGAGAATTTGGCGGGAACAGCATGAAAGCATGCACCCCACATGCATGAGTACAACCCTTCAAGCTGGTGGGGGCAGTGTTATGGTTTGGGGCAGTGTTATGGTTCGAGGAATGTTTTCCTGGCATGATTTAGGCCCTTTAATTTGTGTGGAA
>NW_017308393.1:40929-45608 GCF_000935625.1 Nanorana parkeri | reverse complement strand
CTCTACATTTAGTGACGCACTGGACTCTACATTTAGTGACGCACTGGACTCTACATTTAGTGACGCACTGGACTCTACATTTAGTGACGCACTGGACTCTACATTTAGTGACGCACTGGACTCTACATTTTGTGGCGCACTGGGCTCTACATCTAGTGACGCACTGGGCTCTACATTTAGTGACGCACTAGGCTCTACATTTAGTGACGCTCTAGGCTCTACATTTAGTGACGCACTGGACTCTGAAATTCGCAAAACAGTGGACTTGGAAGTAAACACAGAACACTCAGAATACATGCCCTCCCCAGGTCCAGCTACCTGCTTGTCGCTCTGTCTCCATAGTTGGTGCAGCCTGGCCACTAGTTGGATGCTTCACCTCCAGCAGGAGCCCGCACTGGAAGAACGGAGAACAGCAGCGGCTGTGACAGTAGGAGTGCCGCTCGCTCTACATGCTGACAGCCCCGGAGCCTCCTGTCTTGCCGATTTGGGGGCGGGATCTTGCCGCCCACCCGCAAAGTGCCGCCCATGGTAAACGCCTTGTTTGCCTTGCGGTGGATACGCCCCTGCTGGGGTCCCCACACCACGTGCAGGTATCTATACAGGAGAACCAAATATGTGACCACACCAAACAATGCTTATGAACTGTAGTTTATTAGCTACTCCAAAAACACCACAACCAAAAGCACCCCCCACCATCACCCGCAAGTAACATATAAAAATACAAGTAACAATAACACCCGGAGACAACAGGGCAAACCCTGGGGAGCAGGATAACAAGATCAGTCACCCCTTTCATGGACTTACTAGGAGTCCTCACATCAGCCGACCATTCACTACTGTTACATGGATGGCAAAAGTGGCAGACAGGGGGGGGGAGAAGGCGGGGAAGAGGCAGAGCGGGAGGGGGGCCAAGTTGCTGCACCATGGGCCTCTGAGTTGTACTTGCCCCCTGGTCTAAAAGTTGCCAGTCAGCCCCTGGTATATGGCGACAATACTAAAGCACTGCAGTGAGAGGTTAAACACCCTCCCAGATCCGCACCAGGTGGCGACTAACTGCTGATTACTGGGACACCTGCAGGTGAGCACTGGAACTACAGGACCTGGTTCCAGCGTCACAGTACCACCTGGAGGCGTTCAAGTCCCTGACAGCTGCTGGCTACCTGGAGACACCTGCAGGCGAGCACTGGAACTGCAGGATCTGGTTCCAGAGCCACAGTGCCACCTGGAGGTGTTCTGGTCCCTGACAGAGGCCTGTAGAAGGGAATCCAGACAGGGGTGCAGCGACCTACGTTGCATTAAGTTGCGGCGTGACACATCAGGGAAGAAAGTCAACTGCACCATCAAAATCAAAGGAATGCTCGCATTTTCCACAAAATGGCCTCCTTCAATGTGTACTTATGAAAGGACAGGGATTGCCGAGCCTCCTCATACTTTTGTTACAGCTGTTCGAGTCGACTCTGAGTTCAATTAGCATGGTCTCAGATTGAAGTGTTTCAATATCTTTATGGCAGGAACACTCTACACGTAAAGTGAAGTTTTCCAAATCTTGTTTGGTTTGTAAGGCCTTAATATGGGCCTTAAGGTCATGTAAGTCCCATTCCCAACATCTCCTCCCATGTCAGAGGCAGTGTGAGCCAGTCCAGTGCGTGCAGGGAGTCCATAGGTTGTGACATACTCACAGAGCACTCAGGGTTGTTGTGAGGGGAAAGCAAGTGAGAAGCCGCTACGTGTGTCCTCGTTCAGCTCCAGCAGGTGCGCCCAGCTCTGCGGTTCAGAGAGAAGTCCAGTGCTCCCTTATGCAGTTTCGGTGTCCACTGAGGCTGCTGAGATAACCTCTTCTTCATTGGCATGGTGAGTAATGTGAGGGGTATTTACCAAAACTGGAGCAGACAAAATCAGCTTCTCTCTTCAGTTTGTTCAGTTAAGATTTGAAAATGAAAGAGAGAAGCTGATTGGTTGTCGTGCCCAGCTGCTCCAGATTTTGTCTGATCCAGTTTTGATGAATTCCCCTCCCAGTGTGGTTAGTGTTACTGTGCAAACGTTTTAGGCAGGTCTGAAAAAATGCTGTAAAGTAAGAATGCGTTCAGAAATAAGTGTTTATTTTTATCAATTAACAAAATGGAGTAAATGAACAGAAGAGAAATCCAAATCAAATCAATATTTGGTGTGACCAGCAGTCCTCAATCGAAGGAAAGTTACGGATGTCAATAGAGCAATTTATTGTGACAGTCCTGTTTTTTTTATAAATTCTTTTATTTAGCAAAGTTTTTTGTTTTTTTTTCCGATAACAAAGGTAACAAAAAGCACAATGTAGCTCACAACCAACATTCTGCCAGTGGACACAGCCACCTTACACAGAAATGGGAAATAAGTACACACAAAACAAATATATTATAATGCCCATCAGAAATATTCGACATCAAGTGCAGCCAGCCCTGCTCAAGTGCATAGTGGGTGTATATTTGACTGGGTGTCAAAAAGTGCATAAGGTCATCAGCCGCCAACGGGCGCATCCACGTCGTGGTCAAGCTAACAATAACAATCCTCATGAGCGTCTATCATGAGTCGGCGAGGCAAATAATGCTGATCGCCAGCAACAAAAGGGAAGAGGGGAATGGGGACACAAAATGGGAGAGGTAGGGGAAAAGAGTAGAGTGAAAGAGAGAGAGGTAGCAGAGAAGAAAACCGCTATGGGAGCCTCACTCCAGGAGACTCAGGTATTCCTCACCACCACCAGAAGTCTACCAAAAAAGCTAACCTTTCCAAAGCAGAGCATAAAGCACTCAAAGAACTGACCAGCAACAAACAGATTGTCATTCGACAAGCAGACAACGGTGGGGGCATAGTCATCCAAAATGGCGATGACTACTTCAAAGAGGCCTTACGACTTTTGTCCGACCCCTACCAAAAACTACGCTCAGACACCTCACCCCAATTCCTCTCCTCCCTAAAAACCCTTACCGATAAAGCCTTCAAGGAAAAAATCATCACCAAAAAATAAAAATTGTTCCTTTGCCCTTCACAACCTAATACACACTTTTTCTACCACCTGCCCAAGATCAACAAAAACAGCACCATACCTCCCGGCCGCCCCATAATATCCAGCATTGAAAGCCTCACCAGTGGTCTTTCCCGTTATGTGGACCACTTCTTACAACCTATCGTTACCATCCTACCTTCCTACCTTAGAGATTCCAGGCATCTCATCGAAACATTACGCCACTTCTCCTGGGAACCTTCATACCACGCCACTTCTCCTGGGAACCTTCATACCACTGGGTTTCCCTTGATGTATGCTCACTGTATACTTCCATCCCTCATGAGGTAGGCCTACAAGCGTTACAATATTTCTTATCCCAGCAACCATGCAACTATGAGGTCCACCACAAGAAGGCACAATTCATCCTCAACTCCACCAAATTCACCCTTGAGCACAACTACTTCACCTTTCTAGAGAATTTCTACCTCCAGATCCAAGGCACAGCCATGGGAGCTAACTACGCCCCAAGCTATGCAAACTTGACCATGGGACTCTGGGAGGAGTTCCACATTTGGCGAAACAACCCATTCGCCCGCCATCTCAACTTTTTTGGCCGTTACATAGATGATATCCTCATCATCTGGGACGGCACACCAGACACCATCCAGGATTTCGTGGCATACTGTTACACCAACCCCTCTGGGCGAAGTTTCACCCATGTCACCGACCAGTGCAGTTTAGTCTTCCTAGACCTCGAACTTACACACTCCGAAGGTAAAATCATCACCAAAACACACTTTAAACCTACGGCTGGCAACTCGTATCTTCACTTCAAGAGTTGCCACCACCCCCTCTGGAAGCGCAATGTCCCCAAAGGCCAATTTTGGAGGATTAACAAGAATTGTACCAACAAAGAGGACTATGTCCAGCAAAGCAGTATCCTGAAAGACAAATTTCTTGAAAAAGGCTACCCAAAACACCTCATTACCAAGGTCCATGATCAGTTCATCACTACGGTCCGCAAACCACCCTCTAAGAAACCAGTCGACAAACAGCCCAAAAAAGCAGCTCGCTTCATTACCCCATTTAATAACAGGCACAAGGCCATTGAAGCCATTCTTCGCAAGAATTGGCATTTACTATTGTGTGACCCCCAATTGGGACCACTACTCCCACCCAGACCTTCGGTCATTTTTTAAAAAGCCTGTAGCGTCAAAAATATAGTGGCTCCCAGCAAAGTTTCCTCCCTTCAACCAAAACTCAGACAGACACTCTTGTTCAACAACAGGACAGGGGTATACAAATGTAAGAAACGGCAATGCCTCACGTGCCAATTCATCACCCACGGCCAATCCTACTTCCACGACAACTTGGGTAATAAATTCACAATCACCCAGTTTATCACCTGTGCCCACGACCATGTCATCTACTGCCTACAATGCTCTTGCAACTTACTCTACATAGGCCGCACAATCCCCCCCCTCCGCAAGCGAATTAGGGAGCACAAGAGATTCATCGAGGATGGCTTTACCGAACATAGCGTCCCACGCCACTTTCTCCATAAACACCAGAAAAACACAGCCCACCTAAAAGTCTTTGCAATAGAACAAATACCTGACAAATTACAACCTGCTGAAAGATTCCACCGTCTTTGCAAACAAGAGACATACTGGATCTTCAAATTAAACACACTGCCCCC
>NW_017308393.1:40191-40718 GCF_000935625.1 Nanorana parkeri | reverse complement strand
TACTAACCACTCCCGAGTGGTGTGGCATTGTTTGGGACCTTTTCATTCCTCCTCATAACTCCTCCCTCTCTATGATACAGCCTCGGTGTATTCCACTATACCAAGCCGCTGCTCCGCCCCGCCCACGGTCCCGGACTTCAGCTTCACCCACTCGTCCTCGGCCCAATCATATCTTATTAGCACCGCCCACACATTCTGCACCTCCCTCACCACAGCATTTAAATAACTCCACTTCCCGCCAACGCTACCCCTGTATACCGGCTTGAAAAAGAAGGTTTCTCCTTCAAAACACGTCGCAGCCAGCCCAGTTCCTAAATAAATGTTTTAATAAATTGTACAATAATTGTACATTTGAATATCTGCTTGCTGTTATTCTTCCTAGGCTTCTGTTTTCAAGGCTAGTTATTACTTAAATTATTATTAAAACCAGTAGCAACTGAATGCAGAGGCAACTATTTATGATAATAAAGAGTAGATGCATAGTCCTATACAACCGGCCCTTTGAGGGTAACCATACTGCTGATGCG
>NW_017308393.1:39476-39969 GCF_000935625.1 Nanorana parkeri | reverse complement strand
AAGGCTTCCAACAGGACACCTGCGTCAGCAGCCACCCAGAGGATCATCCCATGGCCTTCACCCAGGCACAACACTGGCAGCACCTTTGTCGCTGAGAACCGTTCTTCATTATCTCCATGGTGGATTTCAGAAGTCCACCCCTTTTCTGCTTACCACTTTACCTCACCGCCTTGCTTTTGTGTCTCCATCTGCTCCACCTGGTTCTACTACCACACCACCCAGCAAAAGAGGGGCCGTTCCCACCAATGCTCCACTCCATCCGCTTCACCTCACCCCGATTGCTACAAGCGAATGCTCACCCAGCCGTAGGTGAGTACATCACTTACGCTCATATCCTGCTCTACAACATTTATTGCGCCAGGTAGTGGCGCTTCCTTCTCCAATTTTTGTTTTCCTACAGCACACTTGTTGGACACCCCGGTCCGAACACAACGGAAGCCGCACACCAGCGGAATAACCCCCCCCCCCCTTCATAAAAACCAAGGGGGTCAAC